>NC_091172.1:641444-799555 GCF_040958095.1 Procambarus clarkii
TTTGGAAAACTGCAGGGGGGATTCGGCTAAATGTGACCAAACGTTGTTTTCAGGAATTTTCATATGTTGGGTATAAAAATGTCGCAATTTTAAACTGCGAATATATGCAGAGAGCCAGAATTTGGCTCCAAAATACGGTTCAGGCCTCGAAATTGAGATATTTGGGATATTTCGAAAACTGCAGGGGAGTTTGTGCAAAATGTGACTAACTGCCGCTCTCAGGACTTAGCATATGTTGGGTATAAAAAGTCGTAATTTCAATCTGCGAATACGTGCAGAGATCCAGAATTTGGCTACAAAATACGGCACAGGCCTCGAAATTGAGATATTTGGGATATTTCGAAAACTGCAGGGGAGTTTGTGCATAATGTGACTCAATGCCGCTTTCAGGACTTGGCATATGTTGGGTATAAAAAGTCATAATTTCAAACTGCGAATACGTGCATAGAGCCGGAATTTGGCTCCAAAATATGGCTCAGTCCTCGCAATTGGGGTGTTTGGAATATTTTGAAAACTGCAGGGGGTTTTGGGAGAAATATGACCAAACGCCGCTTTTAGTACTTGGCAAATGTTGGGTATAAAAAGTCGTAATTTCAGAGTGCGAATACGTGCAGAGAGCAAGAATTTGGCTCTAAAATATGGCTCAGGCCTCGAAATTGGGATGTTTGGGATATTTTGAAAACTGCAGGGAGGTTTGGGACAAATGTGACTCACTACCGCTTTCAGTACTTGGCATATATTGGGTATAAAAAATCGTTATTTCAAACTGCGAATACGTGCAGAGAGCCCGAATTTGGCTCCAAAATGTGAATCAGGCCTTAAAATTGGGATGTTTGGGATATTTGAAAAACTGCAGGAGAGATTGGGCCAAATGTGACCAAACGCCGCTTTCAGGACTTGGCATATGTTGGGTATAAAAAAGTCGCAATTTTAAACTGCGAATACGTGCAGAGAGCTAGAATTTGGCTCCAAAATACTGTACAGGCCTCGAAATAGAGTTATTTGAGATACTTCGAAAACAGCAGAGAAGTTTGTGCAAAATGTGACTCAATGCCGCTTTCAGGACTTGGCATATGTTGGGTATAAAAAGTCGGAATTTCAAACTGCGAATACGTGCATAGAGCCAGAATTTGGCTCCAAAATATGGCTCAGTCCTCGAAATTGGGGTGTTTGGGATATTTTGAATACTGCAGGGGGGATTGGGACAAATATGACCAAACGCCGCTTTCAGAACTTGGCAAATGTTGGGTATAAAAAGTCGTAATTTCAAAGTGTGAATACGTGCAGAGAGCAAGAATTTGGCTCCAAAATATGGCTCAGGCCTCAAAATTGGGATGTTTGGGATATTTTCAAAACTGCAGCGGGGTTTGGGACAAATATGACCAAACGCAGCATTCAGAACATGGCATATATTGGGTATTAAAAATCGTAATTTCAAACTGCGAATACGTTCAGAGAGCCAGAATTTGGCTCCAAAATGTGAATCAGGCCTTAAAATTGGGATGTTTGGAATATTTGGAAAACTGCAGGGGGGATTCGGCTAAATGTGACCAAACGTTGTTTTCAGGAATTTTCATATGTTGGGTATAAAAATGTCGCAATTTTAAACTGCGAATATATGCAGAGAGCCAGAATTTGGCTCCAAAATACGGTTCAGGCCTCGAAATTGAGATATTTGGGATATTTCGAAAACTGCAGGGGAGTTTGTGCAAAATGTGACTAACTGCCGCTCTCAGGACTTAGCATATGTTGGGTATAAAAAGTCGTAATTTCAATCTGCGAATACGTGCAGAGATCCAGAATTTGGCTACAAAATACGGCACAGGCCTCGAAATTGAGATATTTGGGATATTTCGAAAACTGCAGGGGAGTTTGTGCATAATGTGACTCAATGCCGCTTTCAGGACTTGGCATATGTTGGGTATAAAAAGTCATAATTTCAAACTGCGAATACGTGCATAGAGCCGGAATTTGGCTCCAAAATATGGCTCAGTCCTCGCAATTGGGGTGTTTGGAATATTTTGAAAACTGCAGGGGGTTTTGGGAGAAATATGACCAAACGCCGCTTTTAGTACTTGGCAAATGTTGGGTATAAAAAGTCGTAATTTCAGAGTGCGAATACGTGCAGAGAGCAAGAATTTGGCTCTAAAATATGGCTCAGGCCTCGAAATTGGGATGTTTGGGATGTTTTGAAAAATTTGCTAACTTTTTATTCCAGCATAGTTGAGGCAGTTGATAGTGGTAAGGATTGTGATGTTGTGTTCCTTGACTTTAGCAAAGCTTTTGATACAGTGCCACATGAAAGACTAATTAAAAAAAATAGAAGCTCATGGTATTGGGGGTGCTATATTAACTTGGATTAGGGCATGGCTTTTCCAAAGGAAACAGAGAGTTAGTATAAATGGGGTTAAGTCAGAGTGGGATAAGAACATAAGAACTTAAGAACAAAGGTAACTGCAGAAGGCCTATTGGCCCATACGAGGCAGCTCCTATTCTATAACCACCCAATCCCACTCATATACTTGTCCAACCCGTGCTTGAAACAATCGAGGGACACCACCTCCACAATGTTACGCGGCAATTGGTTCCACAAATCAACAACCCTGTTACTGAACCAGTATTTACCCAAGTCTTTCCTAAATCTAAACTTATCCAATTTATACCCATTGTTTCGTGTTCTGTCCTGTGTTGATACTTTTAATACCCTATTAATACCCTTCCGGTTATGTCCATTCATCCACTTGTAAACCTCTATCATGTCACCCCTAACTCTTCGCCTTTCCAGTGAATGCAACTTAAGCTTTGTTAATCTTTCTTCATATGAAAGATTTCTAATTTGGGGAATAAACTTAGTCATCCTACGCTGGACACGTTCAAGTGAATTTATATCCATTCTATAATATGGCGACCAAAACTGAACTGCATAATCTAAATGGGGCCTAACTAGAGCAAGATATAGCTTGAGAACCACACCAGGTGTCTTGTTACTAACGCTGCGATTAATAAATCCAAGTGTCCGATTTGCCTTATTACGAACATTTATGCATTGATCCTTTTGTTTTAAATTCTTACTAATCATAACTCCCAGATCCCTTTCGCAATCCGACTTCGCAATCACAACACCATCTAGCTCGTATCTTGTAACTCTATCATCATTACCTAACCTCAGAACTTTACATTTATCAGTATTAAACTGCATCTGCCAATCCTTTGACCATTTCAAAACCCTATCTAGATCAACTTGAAGTGATAGTGAGTCCTCCTCCGAATTAATTTCCCTACCGATTTTCGTATCATCGGCAAATTTGCAAATGTTGCTACTCAAACCTGAATCTAAATCATTTATATATATTATAAACAACAGAGGTCCCAGGACAGAGCCTTGAGGCACTCCACTTACAACATTTTCCCACTCTGACTTGATTCCATTTATACTAACTCTCTGTTTCCTTTGGTATAGCCATGCCCTAATCCAGCTTAATATAGCACCCCCAATACCATGAGACTCTATCTTTTTAATCAGTCTTTCATGTGGCACTGTATCAAAAGCTTTGCTAAAGTCAAGGTATACAACATCGCAATCCTTACCACTATCAACTGCCTCAACAATGCTAGAATAAAAAGATAACAAATTTGTTAAACATGAACGGCCATTTATAAAACCATGTTGCGACTCAATTATTAATTTATGTTTTTCAAGATGAAGACGAATTTTATTTGCTATTATAGATTCGAGTAACTTTCCCACAATAGACGTTAGGCTAATTGGTCGATAGTTAGACGCAAGTGATCTATCTCCTTTCTTAAAAACTGGTATCACATTAGCAACTTTCCAAAACTCTGGCACTCTGCCTGACTCTATTGATTTATTAAATATGGTTGACAGTGGGTCACAAAGCTCCTCTTTGCATTCCTTAAGCACCCCGGCAAACACTTCATCCGGCCCCGGGGACTTGCCTGGCCCGAGCCCCACTATCCGCCTAAGAACATCCTCCCTGGCAACTGCCAAACTCGTCAACCTGTCCTCGTCCCCACCCACACAGACCCGTTCGGGTGAAGGCACACTGTTAAGTTCCTCTTTAGCAAATACAGATACAAAATATTTATTAAAAACACTACTCATCTCTTCATCACTATCTGTTATTTGACCTGTCTCAGCCCTCAATGGACCCATCCTCTCCCCAGTCCCGGCACGATACAACTGAAAAAACCCTCTAGGATCCGCCTTTGCTTGCCCTGCTATGCGAGCTTCATAGTTTCCTCCCGCCCTCCCTATCCCCCCCTTAACATTTCCAACCAGTTGTACGAATTCCTGTTCCAAAGTGACCTCCCCATTTTTAAGAACATAAGAACATAAGAACAAAGGTAACTGCAGAAGGCCTATTGGCCCATACGAGGCAGCTCCTATTCTATAACCACCCAATCCCACTCATATACTTGTCCAACCCGTGCTTGAAACAATCGAGGGACCCCACCTCCACAATGTTACGCGGCAATTGGTTCCACAAATCAACAACCCTGTTACTGAACCAGTATTTACCCAAGTCTTTCCTAAATCTAAACTTATCCAATTTATATCCATTGTTTCGTGTTCTGTCCTGTGTTGATACTTTTAATACCCTATTAATATCCCCCAGTTATGTCCATTCATCCACTTGTAAACCTCTATCATGTCACCCCTAACTCTTCGCCTTTCCAGTGAATGCAACTTAAGCTTTGTTAATCTTTCTTCATATGAAAGATTTCTAATTTGGGGAATTAACTTAGTCATCCTACGCTGGACACGTTCAAGTGAATTTATATCCATTCTATAATATGGCGACCAAAACTGAACTGCATAATCTAAATGGGGCCTAACTAGAGCAAGATATAGCTTGAGAACCACACCAGGTGTCTTGTTACTAACGCTGCGATTAATAAATCCAAGTGTCCGATTTGCCTTATTACGAACATTTATGCATTGATCCTTTTGTTTTAAATTTTTACTAATCATAACTCCAGATCCCTTTCGCAATCCGACTTCGCAATCAAACACCATCTAGCTCGTATCTTGTAACTCTATCATCATTACCTAACCTCAGAACTTTACATTTATCAGCATTAAACTGCATCTGCCAATCCTTTGACCATTTCAAAACCCTATCTAGATCAACTTGAAGTGATAGTGAGTCCTCCTCCGAATTAATTTCCCTACCGATTTTCGTATCATCGGCAAATTTGCAAATGTTGCTACTCAAACCTGAATCTAAATCATTTATATATATTATAAACAACAGAGGTCCCAGGACAGAGCCTTGAGGCACTCCACTTACAACATTTTCCCACTCTGACTTGATTCCATTTATACTAACTCTCTGTTTCCTTTGGTATAGCCATGCCCTAATCCAGCTTAATATAGCACCCCCCAATACCATGAGACTCTATTTTTTTAATCAGTCTTTCATGTGGTACTGTATCAAAAGCTTTGCTAAAGTCAAGGTATACAACATCGCAATCCTTACCACTATCAACTGCCTCAACAATGCTAGAATAAAAAGATAACAAATTTGTTAAACATGAACGGCCATTTATAAAACCATGTTGCGACTCAATTATTAATTTATGTTTTTCAAGATGAAGACGAATTTTATTTGCTATTATAGATTCGAGTAACTTTCCCACAATAGACGTTAGGCTAATTGGTCGATAGTTAGACGCAAGTGATCTATCTCCTTTCTTAAAAACTGGTATCACATTAGCAACTTTCCAAAACTCTGGCACTCTGCCTGACTCTATTGATTTATTAAATATGGTTGACAGTGGGTCACAAAGCTCCTCTTTGCATTCTTTAAGCACCCTAGCAAACACTTCATCCGGCCCTGGGGATTTGTTTGGTTTGGATAATGTTGTTAGTGGAGTCCCTCAGGCTCTGTCCTGGGACCTCTGTTGTTTATAATATATATAAAATGATTAAGATTCAGGTTTGAGTAGCAACATTTTCAAATTTGCCGATGATACGAAAATCAGTAGGGAAATTAATTCGGAGGAGGGACTCACTATCACTTCAAGTAGATCTAGATAGGGTTTTGAAATAGTCAAAGGATTGGCAAATGCAGTTTAATGCTGATAAATGTAAAGTTCTGAGGCTAGGTAATGATGATAGAGTTACAAGATACGAGCTAGATGGTGTTGAGATTGCGAAGTCGGATTGCGAAAGGGATCTGGGAGTTATGATTAAGAACATAAGAACATAAGAACATAAGAACATAAGAACAAAGGTAACTGCAGAAGGCCTATTGGCCCATACGAGGCAGCTCCTATTCTATAACCACCCAATCCCACTCATATACTTGTCCAACCCGTGCTTGAAACAATCGAGGGACCCCACCTCCACAATGTTACGCGGCAATTGGTTCCACAAATCAACAACCCTGTTACTGAACCAGTATTTACCCAAGTCTTTCCTAAATCTAAACTTATCCAATTTATATCCATTGTTTCGTGTTCTGTCCTGTGTTGATACTTTTAATACCCTATTAATATCCCCCCGGTTATGTCCATTCATCCACTTGTAAACCTCTATCATGTCACCCCTAACTCTTCGCCTTTCCAGTGAATGCAACTTAAGCTTTGTTAATCTTTCTTCATATGAAAGATTTCTAATTTGGGGAATTAACTTAGTCATCCTACGCTGGACACGTTCAAGTGAATTTATATCCATTCTATAATATGGCGACCAAAACTGAACTGCATAATCTAAATGGGGCCTAACTAGAGCAAGATATAGCTTGAGAACCACACCAGGTGTCTTGTTACTAACGCTGCGATTAATAAATCCAAGTGTCCGATTTGCCTTATTACGAACATTTATGCATTGATCCTTTTGTTTTAAATTCTTACTAATCATAACTCCCAGATCCCTTTCGCAATCCGACTTCGCAATCACAACACCATCTAGCTCGTATCTTGTAACTCTATCATCATTACCTAACCTCAGAACTTTACATTTATCAGCATTAAACTGCATCTGCCAATCCTTTGACCATTTCAAAACCCTATCTAGATCAACTTGAAGTGATAGTGAGTCCTCCTCCGAATTAATTTCCCTACCGATTTTCGTATCATCGGCAAATTTGCAAATGTTGCTACTCAAACCTGAATCTAAATCATTTATATATATTATAAACAACAGAGGTCCCAGGACAGAGCCTTGAGGCACTCCACTTACAACATTTTCCCACTCTGACTTGATTCCATTTATACTAACTCTCTGTTTCCTTTGGTATAGCCATGCCCTAATCCAGCTTAATATAGCACCCCCAATACCATGAGACTCTATTTTTTTAATCAGTCTTTCATGTGGCACTGTATCAAAAGCTTTGCTAAAGTCAAGGTATACAACATCGCAATCCTTACCACTATCAACTGCCTCAACAATGCTAGAATAAAAAGATAACAAATTTGTTAAACATGAACGGCCATTTATAAAACCATGTTGCGACTCAATTATTAATTTATGTTTTTCAAGATGAAGACGAATTTTATTTGCTATTATAGATTCGAGTAACTTTCCCACAATAGACGTTAGGCTAATTGGTCGATAGTTAGACGCAAGTGATCTATCTCCTTTCTTAAAAACTGGTATCACATTAGCAACTTTCCAAAACTCTGGCACTCTGCCTGACTCTATTGATTTATTAAATATGGTTGACAGTGGGTCACAAAGCTCCTCTTTGCATTCTTTAAGCACCCTAGCAAACACTTCATCCGGCCCTGGGGATTTGTTTGGTTTGGATAATGTTGTTAGTGGAGTCCCTCAGGGCTCTGTCCTGGGACCTCTGTTGTTTATAATATATATAAATGATTAAGATTCAGGTTTGAGTAGCAACATTTTCAAATTTGCCGATGATACGAAAATCAGTAGGGAAATTAATTCGGAGGAGGACTCACTATCACTTCAAGTAGATCTAGATAGGGTTTTGAAATAGTCAAAGGATTGGCAAATGCAGTTTAATGCTGATAAATGTAAAGTTCTGAGGCTAGGTAATGATGATAGAGTTACAAGATACGAGCTAGATGGTGTTGAGATTGCGAAGTCGGATTGCGAAAGGGATCTGGGAGTTATGATTAAGAACATAAGAACATAAGAACATAAGAACATAAGAACAAAGGTAACTGCAGAAGGCCTATTGGCCCATACGAGGCAGCTCCTATTCTATAACCACCCAATCCCACTCATATACTTGTCCAACCCGTGCTTGAAACAATCGAGGGACCCCACCTCCACAATGTTACGCGGCAATTGGTTCCACAAATCAACAACCCTGTTACTGAACCAGTATTTACCCAAGTCTTTCCTAAATCTAAACTTATCCAATTTATATCCATTGTTTCGTGTTCTGTCCTGTGTTGATACTTTTAATACCCTATTAATATCCCCCCGGTTATGTCCATTCATCCACTTGTAAACCTCTATCATGTCACCCCTAACTCTTCGCCTTTCCAGTGAATGCAACTTAAGCTTTGTTAATCTTTCTTCATATGAAAGATTTCTAATTTGGGGAATTAACTTAGTCATCCTACGCTGGACACGTTCAAGTGAATTTATATCCATTCTATAATATGGCGACCAAAACTGAACTGCATAATCTAAATGGGGCCTAACTAGAGCAAGATATAGCTTGAGAACCACACCAGGTGTCTTGTTACTAACGCTGCGATTAATAAATCCAAGTGTCCGATTTGCCTTATTACGAACATTTATGCATTGATCCTTTTGTTTTAAATTCTTACTAATCATAACTCCCAGATCCCTTTCGCAATCCGACTTCGCAATCACAACACCATCTAGCTCGTATCTTGTAACTCTATCATCATTACCTAACCTCAGAACTTTACATTTATCAGCATTAAACTGCATCTGCCAATCCTTTGACCATTTCAAAACCCTATCTAGATCAACTTGAAGTGATAGTGAGTCCTCCTCCGAATTAATTTCCCTACCGATTTTCGTATCATCGGCAAATTTGCAAATGTTGCTACTCAAACCTGAATCTAAATCATTTATATATATTATAAACAACAGAGGTCCCAGGACAGAGCCTTGAGGCACTCCACTTACAACATTTTCCCACTCTGACTTGATTCCATTTATACTAACTCTCTGTTTCCTTTGGTATAGCCATGCCCTAATCCAGCTTAATATAGCACCCCCAATACCATGAGACTCTATTTTTTTAATCAGTCTTTCATGTGGCACTGTATCAAAAGCTTTGCTAAAGTCAAGGTATACAACATCGCAATCCTTACCACTATCAACTGCCTCAACAATGCTAGAATAAAAAGATAACAAATTTGTTAAACATGAACGGCCATTTATAAAACCATGTTGCGACTCAATTATTAATTTATGTTTTTCAAGATGAAGACGAATTTTATTTGCTATTATAGATTCGAGTAACTTTCCCACAATAGACGTTAGGCTAATTGGTCGATAGTTAGACGCAAGTGATCTATCTCCTTTCTTAAAAACTGGTATCACATTAGCAACTTTCCAAAACTCTGGCACTCTGCCTGACTCTATTGATTTATTAAATATGGTTGACAGTGGGTCACAAAGCTCCTCTTTGCATTCTTTAAGCACCCTAGCAAACACTTCATCCGGCCCTGGGGATTTGTTTGGTTTGAGTTTTACTATTTGTTTAAGAACATCCTCCCTGGTAACTGCTAAACTCGTCAACCTGTCCTCGTCCCCACCCACATAAACTTGTTCGGCTGAAGGCATATTGTTAAGTTCCTCTTTAGTAAATACAGATACAAAATATTTATTAAAAATACTACTCATCTCTTCATCACTATCTGTTATTTGACCTGTCTCAGTTTTTAATGGACCTATCCTTTCCCTAGTCTTAGTACGATATTTAACAAATTTGTTATCTTTTTATTCTAGCATTGTTGAGGCAGTTGATAGTGGTAAGGATTGCGATGTTGTATACCTTGACTTTAGCAAAGCTTTTGATACAGTGCCACATGAAAGACTGATTAAAAAAATAGAGTCTCATGGTATTGGGGGTGCTATATTAAGCTGGATTAGGGCATGGCTATACCAAAGGAAACAGAGAGTTAGTATAAATGGAATCAAGTCAGAGTGGGAAAATGTTGTAAGTGGAGTGCCTCAAGGCTCTGTCCTGGGACCTCTGTTGTTTATAATATATATAAATGATTTAGATTCAGGTTTGAGTAGCAACATTTGCAAATTTGCCGATGATACGAAAATCGGTAGGGAAATTAATTCGGAGGAGGACTCACTATCACTTCAAGTTGATCTAGATAGGGTTTTGAAATGGTCAAAGGATTGGCAGATGCAGTTTAATGCTGATAAATGTAAAGTTCTGAGGTTAGGTAATGATGATAGAGTTACTAGATACGAGCTAGATGGTGTTGTGATTGCGAAGTCGGATTGCGAAAGGGATCTGGGAGTTATGATTAGTAAGAATTTAAAACAAAAGGATCAATGCATAAATGTTCGTAATAAGGCAAATCGGACACTTGGATTTATTAATCGCAGCGTTAGTAACAAGACACCTGGTGTGGTTCTCAAGCTATATCTTGCTCTAGTTAGGCCCCATTTAGATTATGCAGTTCAGTTTTGGTCGCCATATTATAGAATGGATATAAATTCACTTGAACGTGTCCAGCGTAGGATGACTAAGTTAATTCCCCAAATTAGAAATCTTTCATATGAAGAAAGATTAACAAAGCTTAAGTTGCATTCACTGGAAAGGCGAAGAGTTAGGGGCGACATGATAGAGGTTTACAAGTGGGTGAATGGACATAACAAGGGGGATATTAATAGGGTATTAAAAGTATCAACACAGGACAGAACACGAAACAATGGGTATAAATTGGATAAGTTTAGATTTAGGAAAGACTTGGGTAAATACTGGTTCAGTAACAGGGTTGTAGATTTGTGGAACCAATTGCCGCGTAACGTGGTGGAGGTGGGGTCCCTCGATTGTTTCAAGCGCGGGTTGGACAAGTATATGAGTGGGATTGGGTGGTTATAGAATAGGAGCTGCCTCGTATGGGCCAATAGGCCTTCTGCAGTTACCTTTGTTCTTATGTTCTTATATAACTGAAAAAACCCTTTAGGATTTGTCTTTGCTTGCCCTGCTATGCGAACTTCATAGTTTCTTTTTGCTTTCCTTATCTCTTTTTTAACATTTCTAACCAGTTGTACGAATTCCTGTTCTAAAGTGACCTCCCCATTTTTAATCCTTTTGTACCAAGCTCTCTTTTTACCTATAAGGTTCTTCAAATTCTTTGTTATCCACTTTGGGTCATTAGTATACGATCTATTCAGTTTGTATGGTATACTACGTTCCTGTGCTTTGTTTAGAATATTCTTAAATAAGTTATATATTGAATCCACATCGAAATCCCCATTTAAGTCACCTATCGCTGGGTTCATGTCTCGCTCCAAGACCGGCCCACACCCCATACCCAAGCCTTTCCAATCAATTTGACCCAAAAAATTTCTTAGGCTATTAAAATCAGCTTTTCGAAAATCTGGCACTTTAACAGAATTTTCTCCTACTGGTCTATTCCATTCTATGCTAAATCTGATTTCTTTGTGATCACTGCTCCCTAGCTCACTCCCTATTTCGATGTCATTAATTTGCGTTTCCCTGTTAGTTAACACTAAATCTAAAATATTATTTTCCCGTGTTGGTTCCTTAATGTGTTGCGTAAGAAAGCAATCGTCAATTAATTCTAGAAAATCTTCTGCTTCACTATTCCCTGTTTTGTTCAACCAGTTTATTCCACTAAAATTAAAGTCACCCATGACATAAATACTGTTAGATCTAGATGCTCTAGATATTTCATCCCATAGATGCTTTGCTTCCATTCTGTCTAAATTTGGTGGCCTATATATTACTCCTATTATAATATTATTAGCTTTTTTCGTTTAATTCAATCCAAATAGTTTCTGTGTGTGGCTCTGTTTTGATTCCCTCTTTGAGACTACATTTCAAATTGTCCCTAACATATATGGCTACTCCACCTCCTCGTCTAATATATCTATCTGTGTGAAATAGTTTAAATCCATATATTTGATATTCAGCTAATAGTTCTCTATTTTCTACATTCATCCACGTTTCGGTAAGTGCAATAATATATATTTTTTCTGTGCAGACAAGAGCATTTAATTCGTTAATTTTATTTCTTAGACTTCTACTGTTAGTGTAATATACCCTAAGTGAATTGTTATTTTGCGGACCTTCTCTTTCCCTGATCGTTTTGCCAATTCCTTTCTCCCACAAACACATACTTTTATTACCTCCTTCCTCCAAATCAATTCCCATACCTCTATCTACTAACAGTTTAAACCCAAACAAACACCTCTAACCACTTCTTCTAGCGAGTTCGCAACAGCAACAACCCCAGCTCTCGATAGATGCACCCCATCACGAGCATACATTTCATTTCTTCCATAGAAGTGTTCCCAGTTGTCTATGAAAGATATTGCATTTGATTTGCAATATCTTTCCAGCCGGCGATTGACACCAAGTGCCCTCGATATCCATTCATTTCCCACTCCCTTTCTTGGAAGAATGCCACATAAGAACAAAGGCAACTGCAGAAGGCCTATTAGCCCATACGAGGCAGCTCCTATTTATAACCACCCAATCCCACTCATATACATGTCAAACCCGCGTTTGAAACAATCGAGGGACCCCACCTCCACAATGTTACGGGACAATTGGTTCCACAAATCAACAACCCTGTTACTGAACCAGTATTTACCCAAGTATTTCCTAAATCTAAACTTATCCAATTTATACCCATTGTTTCGTGTTCTGTCTTGTGTTGATACTTTTAATACCCTATTAATATCCCCCCTGTTATGTCCATTCATCCACTTTTAAACCTCTATCATGTCACCCCTAACTCTTCGCCTTTCCAGTGAATTCAACTTAAGCTTTGTTATTCTTTCTTCATATGAAAGATTTCTAATTTGGGGAATTAACTTAGTCATCCTACGCTGGACACGTTCAAGTGAATTTATATCCATTCTATAATATGGCGACCAAAACTGAACTGCAAAATCTAAATGGGGCCTAACTAGAGCAATATATAGCTTGAGAACCACACCAGGTGTCTTGTTACTAACGCTGCGATTAATAAATCCAAGTGTCCGATTTGCCTTATTACGAACATTTATGCATTGATCCTTTTGTTTTAAATTCTTACTAATCATAACTCCCAGATCCCTTTCGCAATCCGACTTCGCAATCTCAACACCATCTAGCTCGTATCATGTAACTCTATAATCATTACCTAACTTCAGAACTTTACATTTATCTGTATTAAACTGCATCTGCCAATCCTTTGACCATTTCAAAACCCTAACTAGATCAACTTGAAGTGATAGTGAGCCCTCCTCCGAATTAATTTCCCTACCGATTTTCGTATCATCAGCAAATTTGCAAATGTTGCTACTCAAACCTGAATCTAAATTATTTATATATATTATAAACAACAGAGGTCCCAGGACAGAGCCTTGAGGCACTCCACTTACAACATTTTCCCACTCTGACTTGACTCCAATTATACTAACTCTCTGTTTCCTTTGGTATAGCCATGCCCTAATCCAGTTTAATATAGCACCCCCAATACCATGAGCCTCTATCTTTTTAATCAGTCTTTCATGTGGCACTGTATCAAAAGCTTTGCTAAAGTCAAGGTACACAACATCACAATCCTTACCACTATCAACTGCCTCAACTATGCTAGAATAAAAAGATAACCAATTTGTTAAACATGAACGGCCATTTATAAAACCATGTTGCGACTCAATTATTAATTTATGTTTTTCAAGATGAAGACGAATTTTATTTGCTATTATAGATTCGAGTAACTTTCCCACAATAGACGTTAGGCTAATTGGTCGATAGTTAGACGCAAGTGATCTATCTCCTTTCTTTAAAACTGGTATCACATTAGCAACTTTCCAAAACTCTGGCACTCTGCCTGACTCTATTGATTTGTTAAATATGGTTGACAGTGGGTCACAAAGCTCCTCTTTGCATTCTTTAATCACCCTGGCAAACACTTCATCCGGCCCTGGGGATTTGTTTGGTTTGAGTTTTTCTATTTGTTTAAGAACATCCTCCCTGGTAACTACTAAACTCGTCAACCTGTCCTCGTCCCCACCCACATAGACTTGTTCGGCTGAAGGCATATTGTTAAGTTCCTCTTTAGTAAATACAGATACAAAATATTTATTGAAAATACTACTCATCTCTTCATCACTATCTGTTAATTGACCTGTCTCAATTTTTAATGGACCTATCCTTTCCCTAGTCTTAGTATGATATAACTGAAAAAACCCTTTAGGATTTGTCTTTGCTTGCCCTGCAATGCGAACTTCATAGTTTCTTTTTGCTTTCCTTATCTCTTTTTTAACAATTCTAACCAGTTGTACGAATTCCTGTTCTAAAGTGACCTCCCCATTTTTAATCCTTTTGTACCAAGCTCTCTTTTTACCTATAAGGTTCTTCAAATTCTTTGTTATCCACTTTGGGTCATTAGTATTCGATCTATTAAATTTGTATGGTATACTACGTTCCTGTGATTTGTTTAGAATATTCTTAAATAAGTTATATATTGAATTCACATCGAAATCCCCCATTTACGTCACCTATCGCTGGGTTCATATCTCGCTCCAAGACCGGCCCCCACCCCATACCCAAGACTTTCCAATCAATTTGACCCAAAAAATTTCTAAGGCTATTAAAATCAGCTTTTCGAAAATCTGGCACTTTAACAGAATTTTCTCCTTCAGGTCTATTCCATTCTATGCTTAATCTGATTTCTTTGTGATCCCTGTTCCCTGGCTCACTCCCTATTTCGATGTCATTAATTTGTGTTTCCCTGTTAGTTAACACTAAATCTAAAATATTATTTTCCCGTGTTGGTTCCTTAATATGTTGCGTAAGAAAGCAATCGTCAATTAATTCTAGAAAATCTTCTGCTTCACTATTCCCTGTTTTGTTCAACCACTTTATTCTACTAAAATTAAAGTCACCCATGACGTAAATACTGTTAGATCTAGATGCCCTAGATATTTCATCCCATAGATGCTTTGCTTCCATTTTGTCTAAATTTGGTGGCCTATATATAACTCCTATTATAATATTATTTGCTTTTTCGTATAATTCTATCCAAATAGTTTCTGTGTGTTTCTGTTGACCCAAAGAATTTCTTAGGCTATTAAAATCAGCTTTTCGAAAATCTGGCACTTTAACAGAATTTTCTCCTACAGGTCTATTCCATTCTATGCTAAATCTGATTTCTTTGTGATCACAGTTCCCTAGCTCACTCCCTATTTCGATGTCATCACTCCCTTTTTCGATGTAATTAGTAAGAATTTAAAACAAAAGGATCAATGCATGAATGTTCGTAATAAGGCGAATAGGACACTGGGATTTATTAATCGAAGCGTTAGTAACAAGACACCTGGTGTGGTTCTTAAGCTATATCTTGTTCTGGTTAGGCCCCATTTAGATTATGCAGTTCAGTTTTTGTATCCGTATTATAGAATGAATATAAATTCACTTGAACGTGTTCAACATAGGATGACTAAGTTAATTCCCCAAATTAGAAATCTTTCATATGAAGAAAGATTAACAAAGCTTAAGTTGCATTCACTGGAAATTCGAAGAGTTTGGGGTAACATGATAGAGGTTTACAAGTGGATGAATGGACATAACAGGGGGGATATTAATAGGGTATTAAAAATATCAACACAAGACAGAACACGAAACAATGGGTATAAATTGGATAAGTTTAGATTTAGGAAAGACTTGGGTAAATACTGGTTCAGTAACAGGGTTGCTGATTTGTGGAACCAATTGCCGCGTAACGTGATGGTGGTGGTGTCCCTCGATTGTTTCAAGCGCGGGTTGGACAAGTATATGAGTGGGATTGGGTGGTTATAGAATAGGAGCTGCCTCATATGGGCCAATAGGCCTTCTGCAGTTACCTTTGTTCTTATGTTCTTATGCAGGGAGGTTTTGGACAAATGTGACGAAACGCCGCTTTCAGTACTTGGCATATGTTGGGTATATAAATTCGTAATTTCAAACTGTGAATACGTGCAGAGAGCCAGAATTTGGCTCCAAAATATGGCTCATGCCTTGAAATAGGGATGTTTGGGGTATTTTGAAAACTGCAGGGAGGTTTGGGACAAATGTGACCAAACGCCACTTTCAGTACTTAGCATATGTTGGGTATAAAAAGTCGTAATTTCAAACTGCGAATACGAGCAAAGAGCCAGAATTTGGCTCCAACATATGGCTCAGGCCTCGAAATTGGGATATTTGGGATATTTCGAAAACTGCAGATGAGTTTGTGCGAAATGTGACTCACTGCCGCTTTAAAGACTTGGCATATGTTGGGTATAAAATGTCGTAATTTCAAACCGCGAATACGTGCATAGAGCCAGAATTTGGCTCCAAAATATTGCTCAGGCCTCGAAATTGGGATGTTTGGGATATATTTAAAACTGCAGGGAGGGGTTTGGGACAAATGTGACCTAATGCCACTTTTAGTACTTGGTATATGTTGGGTATAAAAAAGTGGTAATTTCAAACAGCGAATACGTGCAGAGAACCAGAATTTGGCTATAAAATATTGCTCAGGCCTCAAAATTGGGATGTTTGGAATATTTTGAAAACTGCAGGGGGGATTGAGACAAATGTGACCAAACGCCGCTTTCAGTACTTGGCATGTTGAGTATAAAAAAGTCGTAATTTCAAACTGCGAATACATGCAGAGAGCCAGAATTTGGTTCCAAAATATGGCTCAGGCCATGAAATTGGGATGTTTGGAATATTTTGAAAACTGCAAGGGGGATTGAGACAAATGTGACCAAATGCCGCTTTCAGTACTTGGCATTTGTTGGGAATAAAAAAGTGGTAATTTCAAACTGCGAATACGTGCAGAGAGCCAGAATTTGGCTCCAAAATATGGCTCAGGCCTCAAAATTAGGATATTTGGGATATTTCGAAAACTGCAGGTGAGTTTGTGTGAAATGTGACTCACTGCCGCTTTCAGGACTTGGCATATGTTGGGTATAAAATGTAGTAATTTCAAACCGCGAATACGTGCATAGAGCCAGAATTTGGCTCCAAAATATTGTTCAGGCCTCGAAATTGGTATGTTTGAAATATTTTGAAAACTGCAGGGGGGGTTTGGGACAAATGTGACCAAACGCCGCTTTCAGTACTTGGCATATGTTGGGCATAAAAAAGTCGTAATTTCAAACTGCGAATACGTGCAGAAAGCTAGAATTTGGCTCCAAAATATTGTTCAGGCCTCGAAATTGTGATATTTGGGATATTTCGAAAACTGCAGGGGAGTTTGTGCGAAATGTGACTCACTGCCGCTTTCATGACTTGGCATATGTTGGGTATAAAATATCGTAATTTCAAACCGCGAATACGTGCATAGAGCCAGAATTTGGCTCCAAAATATTGCTCATGCCTCGAAATTGGAATTTTTGGGATATTTTGAAAACTGCAGGGAGGTTTGGGACAAATGTGACCAAATGCCACTTTCAGTACTTGGCAAATGTTGGGTATAAAAAGTCGTAATTTCAAACTTTGAATACGTGCAGAGAGCCAGAATTTGGCTCCAAAATATAGCTCAGGCCTCAAAATTTTGATATTTAGGATATTTCGAAAACTGCAGGGGAGTTTGTGCGAAATGTGACTCACTGCCGCTTTCAGGACTTGGCAAATGTTGGGTATAAAATGTCGTAATTTCAAACCGCGAATACGTGTATAGAGCCAGAATTTGGTTCCAAAATATGGCTCAGGCCTTGAAATTGGGATGTTTGGGATATTTTGAAAACTGCAGGGGGGAGGGGGGACAAATGTGACCAAACGCCGTGTTCAGTACTTGGCATGTTGAGTATAAAAAAATCGTAATTTCAAACTGCGAATACGTGCAAAGAGCCAATATTTGGTTCCATTATATGGCTCAGGCCTCGAAATTGGGATGTTTGGGATATTTTGAAAACTGCAGGAGAGTTTGTGCAAAATGTGACTCACTGCCACTTTCAGTACTTGGCATATATGAGGTATAAAAAGTCGTAATATCAAACTGTGAATACTTGCAGAGATCCAGACGTTGACTCCAAAATATGGCTCAGGCCTCGATATTGGGATGTTTGGGATATTTTGAACACTGCAGGGAGGTTTGGGACATATGTGACAAAACGGCGCTTTCAGTACTTCGCATATGTTGGGTATAAAAAATCGTAATTTCAAACTACGAATACGTGCAGAGAGCCAGAATTTGGCTCCAAAATGTGAATCAAGCCTTAAAATTGGGATGTTTGGGATATTTGGAAAACTGCAAAGGGGATTGGGCCAAATGTGACCAAACGCCGCTTTCAGGGCTTGGCATATGTTGGGTATAACAAAGTCGCAATTTTAAACTGCGAATACATGCAGAGAGCCAGAATTTGGCTCCAAAATACGGCTCAGGCCTCGACATTGAAATATTTGGGATATTTCGAAAACTGCAGAGGGAGTTTGTGCAGAATGTGACTAACTGCCCCTTTCAGGACTTAGCCTATGTTGGGTATAAAAATTCGTATTTTCAATCTGCGAATACGTGCATGGAGTCAGAATTTGGCTCCAAAATATGGCTCAGTAATTGAAATTGGGATGTTTGGGATATTTTGAAAACTGCAGGGAGGTTTGGGACAAATGTGACGAAACGCCGCTTTCAGTTTTTGGCATATGTTGGGTATATAAATTCGTAATTTCAAACTGCGAATACGTGCAGAGCCAGAATTTGGCTCCAAAATATGTCTCATTCCTCGAAATTGAGATGTTTGGGATATTTTAAAAACTGCTGGGGGAGTTTGGGACATATGTGACCAAACTCCGATTTCAGTACTTGGCATATGTTGGGTATAAAAATTGAAATATCAAACTGCGAATACGTGCAGAGAGCCAGAATTTGGCTCCAAAATATTGCTCATGCCTCGAAATTGGAATTTTTGGGATATTTTGAAAACTGCAGGGAGGTTTGGGACAAATGTGACCAAATGCCACTTTCAGTACTTGGCAAATGTTGGGTATAAAAAGTCGTAATTTCAAACTTTGAATACGTGCAGAGAGCCAGAATTTGGCTCCAAAATATAGCTCAGGCCTCAAAATGTTGATATTTAGGATATTTCGAAAACTGCAGGGGAGTTTGTGCGAAATGTGACTCACTGCCGCTTTCAGGACTTGGCAAATGTTGGGTATAAAATGTCGTAATTTCAAACCGCGAATACGTGTATAGAGCCAGAATTTGGTTCCAAAATATGGCTCAGGCCTTGAAATTGGGATGTTTGGGATATTTTGAAAACTGCGGGGGGGAGGGGGGACAAATGTGACCAAATGCCGTGTTCAGTACTTGGCATGTTGAGTATAAAAAAATCGTAATTTCAAACTGCGAATACGTGCAAAGAGCCAGAATTGGGTTCCAAAATTCGGCTCAGGCCTCGAAATTAGGATATTTGGGATATTTTAAAAACTGCAGGGGAGTTTGTGCGAAATGTGACACACTGCCTCTTTCAAGACTTGGCATATGTTGGGTATAAAATGTCGTAACATCAAACCGCGAATACGTGCAGAGAGCCAATATTTGGTTCCATTATATGGCTCAGGCCTCGAAATTGGGATGTTTGGGATATTTTGAAAACTGCAGGAGAGTTTGTGCAAAATGTGACTCACTGCCACTTTCAGTACTTGGCATATGTTGGGTATAAAAAGTCGTAATATCAAACTGTGAATACTTGCAGAGATCCAGACGTTGACTCCAAAATATGGCTCAGGCCTCGATATTGGGATGTTTGGGATATTTTGAACACTGCAGGGAGGTTTGGGACAAATGTGACAAAACGGCGCTTTCAGTACTTCGCATATGTTGGGTATAAAAAATCGTAATTTCAAACTACGAATACGTGCAGAGAGCCAGAATTTGGCTCCAAAATGTGAATCAAGCCTTAAAATTGGGATGTTTGGGATATTTGGAAAACTGCAAAGGGGATTGGGCCAAATGTGACCAAACGCCGCTTTCAGGGCTTGGCATATGTTGGGTATAAAAAAGTCGCAATTTTAAACTGCGAATACATGCAGAGAGCCAGAATTTGGCTCCAAAATACGGCTCAGGCCTCGAAATTGAGATATTTGGGATATTTCGAAAACTGCAGAGGGAGTTTGTGCAGAATGTGACTAACTGCCCCTTTCAGGACTTAGCATATGTTGGGTATAAAAATTCGTATTTTCAATCTGCGAATACGTGCATAGAGGCAGAATTTGGCTCCAAAATATGGCTCAGTAATTGAAATTGGGATGTTTGGGATATTTTGAAAACTGCAGGGAGGTTTGGGACAAATGTGACGAAACGCCGTTTTCAGTTTTTGGCATATGTTGGGTATATAAATTCGTAATTTCAAACTGCGAATACGTGCAGAGCCAAAATTTGGCTCCAAAATATGGCTCATTCCTCGAAATTGGGATGTTTGGGATATTTTAAAAACTGCTGGGGGAGTTTGGGACATATGTGACCAAACTCCGATTTCAATACTTGGCATATGTTGGGTATAAAAATCGTAATATCAAACTGCGAATACGTGCAGAGAGCCAGAATTTGGCTCCAAAATATTGCTCAGGCCTCGATATTGTGATGTTTGGGATATTTTGAAAACTGCTGGGAGGTTTGGGACAAATGTAACCAATTGCCGCTTTCAGTACTTGGCATATGTTGGGTATAATAAAGTCGTAATTTCAAACTGCGAATACGTGCAGAGAGCCAGAATTTGGCTCCAAAATATGGCTCAGGCCTAGAAATTGGGATGTTTGGGATATTTTGAAAACTGCAAGGGGATTGAGACAAATGTGACCAAACACCGCTATCAGTACTTGGCATATGTTGGGTATAAAAAAGTGGTAATTTCAAACTGCGAATACGTGCAGAGAGCCAGAATTTGGCTCCAAAATATAGCTCAGGCCGCAAAATTAGGATATTTAGGATATTTCGAAAACTGCAGGTGAGTTTGTGCGAAATGTGACTCACTGCCGCTTTCAGGACTTGGCATATGTTGGGTATAAAATGTCGTAATTTCAAACCGCGAATACATGCATAGAGCCAGAATTTGGCTCCAAAATATTGCTCAGGCCTCGAAATTGGGATGTTTGAGATATTTTGAAAACTGCAGGGGGGTTTGGGACAAATGTGACCAAACGCCGCTTTCAGTACTTGGCATATGTTGGGCATAAAAAAGCCGTAATTTCAAACTGCGAATACGTGCAGAAAGCTAGAATTTGGCTCTAAAAATATTCTTCAGGCCTCGAAATTGGGATATTTGGGATATTTCGAAAACTGCAGGGGAGTTTGTGCGAAATGTGACTCACTGCCGCTTTCATGACTTGGCATATGTTGGGTATAAAATATCGTAATTTCAAACCGCGAACACGTGCATAGAGCCAGAATTTGGCTCCAAAATATGGTTCATGCCTCGAAATTGGAATTTTTGGGATATTTTGAAAACTGCAGGGAGGTTTGGGACAAATGTGACCAAATGGCACTTTCAGTACTTGGCAAATGTTGGGTATAAAAATTCGTAATTTCAAACTTTGAATACGTGCAGAGAGTCAGAATTTGGCTCCAAAATATGGTTCATGCCTCGAAATTGGAATTTTTGGGATATTTTGAAAACTGCAGGGAGGTTTGGGACAAATGTGACCAAATGGCACTTTCAGTACTTGGCAAATGTTGGGTATAAAAATTCGTAATTTCAAACTTTGAATACGTGCAGAGAGTCAGAATTTGGCTCCAAAATATAGCTCAGGCCTCAAAATTTTGATATTTAGGATATTTCGAAAACTGCAGGGGAGTTTGTGCGAAATGTGACTCACTGCCGCTTTCAGGACTTGGCATATGTTGGGTACAAAATGTCGTAATTTCAAACCGCGAATACGTGCATTGAGCCAGAATTGGGCTCCAAAATATGGCTCAGGCCTCGAAATTGGGATGTTTGGGATATTTTGAAAACTGCAGGTTTTTTTTGGACAAATGGGACCAAACGCCGCGTTCAGTACTTGGCATATGTTGGGTATAAAAAAGTTGTAATTTCAAACTGCGAATACGTGCAGAGAGCCAGAATATGGCTCCAAAAAACGGCTCTGGCCTCGAAATTGGGATATTTGGGATATTTGGAAAACTGCAGGGGAGTTTGTGCAAAATGTGATTAACTGCCGCTTTCAGGATTTAGTATATGTTGGGTATAAAAAGTCGTAATTTCAATCTGCGAATACGTGCATAGAGCCAGAATTTGGCTCCAAAATATTACTCTGTCCTAGAAATTGGGATGTTTGGGATATTTTGAAAACTGCAGGGGGGGGTTTGGGACAAATATGACAAAACTCCGCTTTCAGTACTTGGCATATATTGGGTATAAAAATGTCTTAATTTCAAACTGCAAATACGTGCAGAGAGCCAGAGTTTGGCTCCAAAATTTTTTTTCTCAGGCCTCGAAATTGGGATGTTTGGGATATTTCGAAAACTGCAGGGGAGTTTGTGCAAAATGTGACTCACTGCCGCTTTCAATACTTGGCATATGTTGGGTATAAAAATCAAAATATCAAACTGCGAGTACGTGCAGAGAGCCAGAATTTGGCTCCAAAATATGACTCAGGCCTCGATATTGTGATGTTTGGGATATTTTGAAAACTGCTGGGAGGTTTGGGACAAATGCAACCAAACGCCGCTTTCAGTACTTGGCATATGTTGGGTATAAAAAAGTCGTAATTTCAAACTGCGAATACGTGCAGAGAGCCAGAATTTGGCTCCAAAATATGGCTCAGGCCTCGAAATTGGGATGTTTGGGTTATTTTGAAAACAGCAGGGGAGTTTGTGCGAAATGTGACTCACTGCCGCTTTAAAGACTTGGCATATGTTGGGTATAAAATGTCGTAATTTCAAACCGCGAATACGTGCATAGAGCCAGAATTTGGCTCCAAAATATTGCTCAGGCCTCGAAATTGGGATGTTTGGGATATATTTAAAATTGCAGGGAGGGGTTTGGGACAAATGTGACCTAATGCCACTTTTAGTACTTGGTATATGTTGGGTATAAAAAAGTGGTAATTTCAAACAGCGAATACGTGCAGAGAACCAGAATTTGGCTCTAAAATATTGCTCAGGCCTCAAAATTGGGATGTTTGGAATATTTTGAAAACTGCAGGGGGGATTGAGACAAATGTGACCAAACGCCGCTTTCAGTACTTGGCATGTTGAGTATAAAAAAGTCGTAATTTCAAACTGCGAATACGTGCAGAGAGCCAGAATTTGGTTCCAAAATATGGCTCAGGCCATGAAATTGGGATGTTTGGAATATTTTGAAAACTGCAAGGGGGATTGAGACAAATGTGACCAAATGCCGCTTTCAGTACTTGGCATTTGTTGGGAATAAAAAAGTGGTAATTTCAAACTGCGAATACGTGCAGAGAGCCAGAATTTGGCTCCAAAATATGGCTCAGGCCTCAAAATTAGGATATTTGGGATATTTCGAAACCTGCAGGTGAGTTTGTGTGAAATGTGACTCACTGCCGCTTTCAGGACTTGGCATATGTTGGGTATAAAATGTAGTAATTTCAAACCGCGAATACGTGCATAGAGCCAGAATTTGGCTCCAAAATATTGCTCAGGCCTCAAAATTGGTATGTTTGAAATATTTTGAAAACTGCAGGGGGGGTTTGGGACAAATGTGACCAAACGCCGCTTTCAGTACTTGGCATATGTTGGGCATAAAAAAGTCGTAATTTCAAACTGCGAATACGTGCAGAAAGCTAGAATTTGGCTCCAAAATATTGTTCAGGCCTCGAAATTGTGATATTTGGGATATTTCGAAAACTGCAGGGGAGTTTGTGCGAAATGTGACTCACTGCCGCTTTCATGACTTGGCATATGTTGGGTATAAAATATCGTAATTTCAAACCGCGAATACGTGCATAGAGCCAGAATTTGGCTCCAAAATATTGCTCATGCCTCGAAATTGGAATTTTTGGGATATTTTGAAAACTGCAGGGAGGTTTGGGACAAATGTGACCAAATGCCACTTTCAGTACTTGGCAAATGTTGGGTATAAAAAGTCGTAATTTCAAACTTTGAATACGTGCAGAGAGCCAGAATTTGGCTCCAAAATATAGCTCAGGCCTCAAAATTTTGATATTTAGGATATTTCGAAAACTGCAGGGGAGTTTGTGCGAAATGTGACTCACTGCCGCTTTCAGGACTTGGCAAATGTTGGGTATAAAATGTCGTAATTTCAAACCGCGAATACGTGTATAGAGCCAGAATTTGGTTCCAAAATATGGCTCAGGCTTTGAAATTGGGATGTTTAGGATATTTTGAAAACTGCGGGGGGGAGGGAGGACAAATGTGACCAAACGCCGTGTTCAGTACTTGGCATGTTGAGTATAAAAAAATCGTAATTTCAAACTGCGAATACGTGCAAAGAGCCAGAATTTGGTTCCAAAATATGGCTCATGCCTCGAAATTAGGATATTTGGGATATTTTAAAAACTGCAGGGGAGTTTGTGCGAAATGTGACACACTGCCTCTTTCAAGACTTGGCATATGTTGGGTATAAAATGTCGTAACATCAAACCGCGAATACGTGCAGAGAGCCAATATTTGGTTCCATTATATGGCTCAGGCCTCGAAATTGGGATGTTTGGGATATTTTGAAAACTTCAGGAGAGTTTGTGCAAAATGTGACTCACTGCCACTTTCAGTACTTGGCATATGTTGGGTATAAAAAGTCGTAATATCAAACTGTGAATACTTGCAGAGATCCAGACGTTGACTCCAAAATATGGCTCAGGCCTCGATATTGGGATGTTTGGGATATTTTGAACACTGCAGGGAGGTTTGGGACAAATGTGACAAAACGGCGCTTTCAGTACTTCGCATATGTTGGGTATAAAAAATCGTAATTTCAAACTACTAATACGTGCAGAGAGCCAGAATTTGGCTCCAAAATGTGAATCAAGCCTTAAAATTGGGATGTTTGGGATATTTGGAAAACTGCAAATGGGATTGGGCCAAATGTGACCAAACGCCGCTTTCAGGGCTTGGCATATGTTGGGTATAAAAAAGTCGCAATTTTAAACTGCGAATACATGCAGAGAGCCAGAATTTGGCTCCAAAATACGGCTCAGGCCTCGAAATTGAGATATTTGGGATATTTCGAAAACTGCAGAGGGAGTTTGTGCAGAATGTGACTAACTGCCCCTTTCAGGATTTAGCATATGTTGGGTATAAAAATTCGTATTTTAAATCTGCGAATACGTGCATAGAGTCAGAATTTGGCTCCAAAATATGGCTCAGTAATTGAAATTGGGATGTTTGGGATATTTTGAAAACTGCAGGGAGGTTTGGGACAAATGTGACGAAACGCCGCTTTCAGTTTTTGGCATATGTTGGGTATATAAATTCGTAATTTCAAACTGCGAATACGTGCAGAGCCAGAATTTGACTCCAAAATATGGCTCATTCCTCGAAATTGAGATGTTTGGGATATTTTAAAAACTGCTGGGGGAGTTTGGGACATTTGTGACCAAACTCCGATTTTAGTACTTGGCATATGTTGGGTATAAAAATCGTAATATCAAACTGCGAATACGTGCAGAGAGCCAGAATTTGGCTCCAAAATATTGCTCATGCCTCGAAATTGGAATTTTTGGGATATTTTGAAAACTGCAGGGAGGTTTGGGACAAATGTGACCAAATGCCACTTTCAGTACTTGGCAAATGTTGGGTATAAAAAGTCGTAATTTCAAACTTTGAATACGTGCAGAGAGCCAGAATTTGGCTCCAAAATATAGCTCAGGCCTCAAAATTTTGATATTTAGGATATTTCGAAAACTGCAGGGGAGTTTGTGCGAAATGTGACTCACTGCTGCTTTCAGGACTTGGCAAATGTTGGGTATAAAATGTCGTAATTTCAAACCGCGAATACGTGTATAGAGCCAGAATTTGGTTCCAAAATATGGCTCAGGCCTTGAAATTGGGATGTTTGGGATATTTTGAAAACTGCGGGGGGGAGGGGGGACAAATGTGACCAAACGCCGTGTTCAGTACTTGGCATGTTGAGTATAAAAAAATCGTAATTTCAAACTGCGAATACGTGCAAAGAGCCAGAATTTGGTTCCAAAATATGGCTCAGGCCTCGAAATTAGGATATTTGGGATATTTTAAAAACTGCAGGGGAGTTTGTGCGAAATGTGACACACTGCCTCTTTCAAGACTTGGCATATGTTGGGTATAAAATGTCGTAACATCCAACCGCGAATACGTGCAGAGAGCCAATATTTGGTTCCATTATATGGCTCAGGCCTCGAAATTGGGATGTTTGGGATATTTTGAAAACTGCAGGAGAGTTTGTGCAAAATGTGACTCACTGCCACTTTCAGTACTTGGCATATGTGAGGTATAAAAAGTCGTAATATCAAACTGTGAATACTTGCAGAGATCCAGACGTTGACTCCAAAATATGGCTCAGGCCTCGATATTGGGATGTTTGGGATATTTTGAACACTGCAGTGAGGTTTGGGACAAATGTGACAAAACGGCGATTTCAGTACTTCGCATATGTTGGGTATAAAAAATCGTAATTTCAAACTACGAATACGTGCAGAGAGCCAGAATTTGGCTCCAAAATGTGAATCAAGCCTTAAAATTGGGATGTTTGGGATATTTGGAAAACTGCAAAGGGGATTGGGCCAAATGTGACCAAACGCCGCTTTCAGGGCTTGGCATATGTTGGGTATAAAAAAGTCGCAATTTTAAACTGCGAATACATGCAGAGAGCCAGAATTTGGCTCCAAAATACGGCTCAGGCCTCGAAATTGAGATATTTGGGATATTTCGAAAACTGCAGAGGGAGTTTGTGCAGAATGTGACTAACTGCCCCTTTCAGGACTTAGCATATGTTAGGTATAAAAATTCGTATTTTCAATCTGCGAATACGTGCATAGAGTCAGAATTTGGCTCCAAAATATGGCTCAGTAATTGAAATTGGGATGTTTGGGATATTTTGAAAACTGCAGGGAGGTTTGGGACAAATGTGACGAAACGCCGCTTTCAGTTTTTGGCATATGTTGGGTATATAAATTCGTAATTTCAAACTGCGAATACGTGCAGAGCCAGAATTTGGCTCCAAAATATGGCTCATTCCTCGAAATTGAGATGTTTGGGATATTTTAAAAACTGCTGGGGGAGTTTGGGACATATGTGACCAAACTCCGATTTCAGTACTTGGCATATGTTGGGTATAAAAATCGAAATATCAAACTGCGAATACGTGCAGAGAGCCAGAATTTGGCTCCAAAATATTGCTCATGCCTCGAAATTGGAATTTTTGGGATATTTTGAAAACTGCAGGGAGGTTTGGGACAAATGTGACCAAATGCCACTTTCAGTACTTGGCAAATGTTGGGTATAAAAAGTCGTAATTTCAAACTTTGAATACGTGCAGAGAGCCAGAATTTGGCTCCAAAATATAGCTCAGGCCTCAAAATTTTAATATTTAGGATATTTCGAAAACTGCAGGGGAGTTTGTGCGAAATGTGACTCACTGCCGCTTTCAGGACTTGGCAAATGTTGGGTATAAAATGTCGTAATTTCAAACCGCGAATACGTGTATAGAGCCAGAATTTGGTTCCAAAATATGGCTCAGGCCTTGAAATTGGGATGTTTGGGATATTTTGAAAACTGCGGGGGGGAGGGGGGACAAATGTGACCAAACGCCGTGTTCAATACTTGGCATGTTGAGTATAAAAAAATCGTAATTTCAAACTGCGAATACGTGCAAAGAGCCAGAATTTGGTTCCAAAATATGGCTCAGGCCTCGAAATTAGGATATTTGGGATATTTTAAAAACTGCAGGGGAGTTTGTGCGAAATGTGACACACTGCCTCTTTCAAGACTTGGCATATGTTGGGTATAAAATGTCGTAACATCAAACCGCGAATACGTGCAGAGAGCCAATATTTGGTTCCATTATATGGCTCAGGCCTCGAAATTGGGATGTTTGGGATATTTTGAAAACTGCAGGAGAGTTTGTGCAAAATGTGACTCACTGCCACTTTCAGTACTTGGCATATGTTGGGTATAAAAAGTCGTAATATCAAACTGTGAATACTTGCAGAGCTCCAGACGTTGACTCCAAAATATGGCTCAGGCCTCGATATTGGGATGTTTGGGATATTTTGAACACTGCAGGGAGGTTTGGGACAAATGTGACAAAACGGCGCTTTCAGTACTTCGCATATGTTGGGTATAAAAAATCATAATTTCAAACTACGAATACGTGCAGAGAGCCAGAATTTGGCTCCAAAATGTGAATCAAGCCTTAAAATTGGGATGTTTGGGATATTTGGAAAACTGCAAAGGGGATTGGGCCAAATGTGACCAAACGCCGCTTTCAGGGCTTGGCATATGTTGGGTATAAAAAAGTCGCAATTTTAAACTGCGAATACATGCAGAGAGCCAGAATTTGGCTCCAAAATACGGCTCAGGCCTCGAAATTGAGATATTTGGGATATTTTGAAAACTGCTGGGAGGTTTGGGACAAATGTAACCAATTGCCGCTTTCAGTATTTGGCATATGTTGGGTATAATAAATTCGTAATTTCAAACTGCGAATACGTGCAGAGCCAGAATTTGGCTCCAAAATATTGCTCAGGCCTCGATATTGTGATGTTTGGGATATTTTGAAAACTGCTGGGAGGTTTGGGACAAATGTAACCAATTGCCGCTTTCAGTATTTGGCATATGTTGGGTATAATAAAGTCGTAATTTCAAACTGCGAATACGTGCAGAGAGCCAGAATTTGGCTCCAAAATATGGCTCAGGGCTAGAAATTGGGATGTTTGGGATATTTTGAAAACTGCAAGGGGATTGAGACAAATGTGACCAAACACCGCTATCAGTACTTGGCATATGTTGGGTATAAAAAAGTGGTAATTTCAAACTGCGAATACGTGCAGAGAGCCAGAATTTGGCTCCAAAATATAGCTCAGGCCGCAAAATTAGGATATTTGGGATATTTCGAAAAATGCAGGTGAGTTTCTGCGAAATGTGACTCACTGCCGCTTTCAGGACTTGGCATATGTTGGGTATAAAATGTCGTAATTTCAAACCGCGAATACATGCATAGAGCCAGAATTTGGCTCCAAAATATTGCTCAGGCCTCGAAATTGGGATGTTTGAGATATTTTGAAAACTGCAGGGGGGTTTGGGACAAATGTGACCAAACGCCGCTTTCAGTACTTGGCATATGTTGGGCATAAAAAAGTCGTAATTTCAAACTGCGAATACGTGCAGAAAGCTAGAATTTGGCTATAAAAATATTCTTCAGGCCTCGAAATTGGGATATTTGGGATATTTCGAAAACTGCAGGGGAGTTTGTGCGAAATGTGACTAACTGCCGCTTTCAGGACTTGGCATATGTTGGGTATAAAATATCGTAATTTCAAACCGCGAACACGTGCATAGACCCAGAATTTGGCTCCAAAATATGGTTCATGCCTCGAAATTGGAATTTTTGGGATATTTTGAAAACTGCAGGGAGGTTTGGGACAAATGTGACCAAATGGCACTTTCAGTACTTGGCAAATGTTGGGTATAAAAATTCGTAATTTCAAACTTTGAATACGTGCAGAGAGCCAGAATTTGGCTCCAAAATATAGCTCAGGCCTCAAAATTTTGATATTTAGGATATTTCGAAAACTGCAGGGGAGTTTGTGCGAAATGTGACTCACTGCCGCTTTCAGGACTTGGCATATGTTGGGTACAAAATGTCGTAATTTCAAACCGCGAATACGTGCATTGAGCCAGAATTGGGCTCCAAAATATGGCTCAGGCCTCGAAATTGGGATGTTTGGGATATTTTGAAAACTGCAGGTTTTTTTTGGACAAATGGGACCAAACGCCGCGTTCAGTACTTGGCATATGTTGGGTATAAAAAAGTTGTAATTTCAAACTGCGAATACGTGCAGAGAGCCAGAATATGGCTCCAAAAAACGGCTCTGGCCTCGAAATTGGGATATTTGGGATATTTCGAAAACTGCAGGGGAGTTTGTGCAAAATGTGATTAACTGCCGCTTTCAGGATTTAGTATATGTTGGGTATAAAAAGTCGTAATTTCAATCTGCGAATACGTGCATAGAGCCAGAATTTGGCTCCAAAATATTACTCTGTCCTAGAAATTGGGATGTTTAGGATATTTTTAAAACTGCAGGGGGGGGGTTTGGGACAAATATGACAAAACTCCGCTTTCAGTACTTGGCATATATTGGGTATAAAAAAGTCGTAATTTCAAACTGCAAATACGTGCAGAGAGCCAGAGTTTGGCTCCAAAAATTTTTTTCTCAGGCCTCGAAATTGGGATGTTTGGGATATTTCGAAAACTGCAGGGGAGTTTGTGCAAAATGTGACTCACTGCCGCTTTCAATACTTGGCATATGTTGGGTATAAAAATCAAAATATCAAACTGCGAGTACGTGCAGAGAGCCAGAATTTGGCTCCAAAATATGACTCAGGCCTCGATATTGTGATGTTTGGGATATTTTGAAAACTGCTGGGAGGTTTGGGACAAATGCAACCAAACGCCGCTTTCAGTACTTGGCATATGTTGGGTATAAAAAAGTCGTAATTTCAAACTGCGAATACGTGCAGAGAGCCAGAATTTGGCTCCAAAATATGGCTCAGGCCTCGAAATTGGGATGTTTGGGTTATTTTGAAAACAGCAGGGGGGACTGAGACAAATGTGACCAAACGCCACTTTCAGTACTTGGCATATGTTGGGTATAAAAAAGTGGTAATTTCAAACTGCGAATACGTGCAGAGAGCCAGAATTTGGCATCAAAATATAGCTCAGGCCACAAAATTGGGGTATTTGGGATATTTCGAAAACTGCAGGGGAGTTTGTTCGAAATGTGACTCACTGCGGCTTTCAGGACTTGGCATATGTTGAGTATAAAATGTCGTAATTTCAAACCGCGAATACGTGCATAGAGCCAGAATTTGGCTCCAAAATGTGGCTCATGCCTCGAAATTGGGATGTTTGGGATATTTTGAAAACTGCAGGGAGGTTTGGGACAAATGTGACGAAATGCCGCTTTCAGTTTTTGGCATATGTTGGGTATATAAATTCGTAATTTCAAACTGCGAATACGTGCAGAGAGCCAATATTTGGTTCCAAAATATGTCTCAGGCCTCGAAATTGGGATGTTTGGGATATTTTGAAAACTGCAGGGGAGTTTATTCAAAATGTGACTCACTGCCACTTTCAGTACTTGGCATATGTTGGGTATAAAAAGTCGTAATATCAAACTGTGAATACATGCAGAGATCCAGACGTTGACTCCAAAAGATGGCTCAGGCCTCGATATTGGGATGTTTGGGATATTTTGAAAACTGCAGGGAGGTTTGGGACAAATGTGACAAAACGGCGCTTTCAGTACTTCGCATATGTTGGGTATAAAAAAGTCGTAATTTCAAACCGCGAATACGTGCAGAGAGTCAGAATTTGGCTCCAAAATGTGAGTCAGGCCTTAAAATTGGGATGTTTGGGATATTTTGAAAACTGCAGGGAGGTTTGGGACAAATGTGACTCACTACCGCTTTCAGTACTTCGCATATATTGGGTATAAAAAATCGTAATTTCAAACTACGAATACGTGCAGAGAGCCAGAATTTGGCTCCTAAATGTGAATCAAGCCTTAAAATTGGGGTGTTTGAGATATTTTGAAAACTGCAGGGGGGGTTTTGGACAAATGTGACCAAACGCTGCTTTCAGTACTTGGCATATGTTGGGCATAAAAAAGTCGTAATTTCAAACTGCGAATACTTGCAGAGAGCCAGAATTTGGCTCCTAAATGTGAATCAAGCCTTAAAATTGGGGTGTTTGAGATATTTTGAAAACTGCAGGGGAGGTTTGGGACAAATGTGACAAAACGGCGCTTTCAGTACTTCGCATATGTTGGGTATAAAAAAGTCGTAATTTCAAACTGCGAATACGTGCAGAAAGCTAGAATTTGACTCCAAAATATTGTTCAGGCTGTTGGATATTTCCAACACCGAATACTACACTGTTGTATTCTCATTACTTATTACTAACCATACTAATTATTGTAGTAAGTAAAATTAACAATACGTAGAATTCTCATGTACTAATAATTTCATCTGTGCAGTAGGCTAGAATTCTCACGTCACCTGACGCCAGTATTGCGTCAGATTTCCTTACAGTAAACACATTATATCCAATGTATGTGAGAATTATATACGTTTCTCCATAATTAAAGCATTCTTTATGATAACTAATTGCAGACGAATTGATCTCTAACTAAAAGCCGAATAGAGCGTTGGAATCATAGCGTCTATCTCGAGATAAAGTTAACGTCACCAATGAATGCCATGGGGAGACATTAGTTCCTCTCCCTTATATATTTACTATTCTTGAACTGGTATATAACAATATTTTCTTCCTCTAAATAATAAACCCGTCCAGTCTTCAACGTTTCAAGCGTAAATGCGAGAAATATTAATGTTCGAGATAATAATTTGTTTTATGAACGCGGACTCAGCGTGGGTAGGGGAAGGCCAGCTCAGTACACGTGGTGAGCTGTTCAGAGGCAGACCTGCGCTTACCGTACTCATAAGAAGACGCCATTGCCCAGCAACTAGGGCAGGCGTTATCCATCCTCAGATGAAAGTCGCCACTGTGAGGCGTGAATAACCTTACAGATAGTATCTTGAGCTAGTGCTGGTGTCGAATAAGGAGCCCTTTGACTTGGTTCTTGACGACACGTGACCAGCCAGCGAAGCGCGTCACTATCCAGGATAGGGTTAACCAGAGCCTGAGACGCGAAGCACGGCAATCTTAATACTTATACAGTGCCCACAGCTAAGTATATTCTTTTATGTGATGCATCAGGTAAAAAGTTACTAGTAGCAGGGTGATTGTCCTTTATGACGCACGATAACATCTAATAACAGGTGATTAAAATTTGTCACCTGTAACTCTTAATTTTCTTGACTATATAGATTCAGTAGGTAAATCATTTGCTACTGTAAAATATTTGTCTTGCAGCACGAGAGAAGAATTCTCCATGCTGCCTTCTCCCATGTTAACCCGTTCCACTCGTCAGTCGACCGAGTCCAGAGAATAAGAGGAACTTCCATGGCTTTCTAAAGGAATCTTCATTAAGCTAAGATTTATTTCCTTTTATGATTCTATTGCAATTTTGTGTGCAGAATTCTTAGGGATTAATATGTGGTTTACTGTAATTCATTATTATGCTCATAATCTATGTTCCCCTTTATGGTAATGATAAAAGTTTCAATATTATTTTATAGGATTAGATTATTATTAATTGAATTAGTGAACGAACCACACTAATTCCTGGACGTACTTACCTCCAGTAACAACCCCCCAATGTAGGTGTTTGAGGTTTGTTCCATTTAATAATACAGCCCATTAATTATTTCTATGATCTTATTTCTAGTTTTATCCATAGTTACTGGTTTCATCTAGGAATTATCTAATGATCAGAAATTCTCAGTTTCCCTCTTTTCTACAAAAGCGGGTGTTCCTTCGTAATTTAATTTACTACATTAATATTTAAATAATCAGATTCAAGCCCCAAATATCCCACATTATGGTCCTTCGAACCGGATAAGCATTAAATTTATAATTAAAATAATAACCGTTAATAACTAATCCTTGTGTGATAGTAGCTAGACTAACTATTTAATTAATTGTGTCAACTAACAGTGTAACACATCAGTTAGCCTAGATCACACTAACATATTGCTACTTTCACCTCATGTATAAAGTAGCTTTAGTGGGTCATAGCCAATTACCCACAACACTTAGAACTATACCTCACACCGAGGTGAGAATCTTTAGGTCACCAGGAGCAACAGCTCATAACTTTTATAATAACCCCACCCTAACACCTGCGTTAGAGTGGCCTCACCATCTAACCATTATATACTAAGGTGGTAATGACATCCACCCCACTCGTCATCCAGCCGAGGTGATCAAACACCTCAAAGCTATAATTTCTTCTTTCAAGCTCATCAGTGAATCAGTAGTATTCACATTAGTGGAACCTCGCCAACCAAGTCAAGATAATCGTTGGGGAGTAACCCCAGAATACTACCTGTGAGCTGCTAAGTACATATATTTCAGGCTGAAAAAACGAGTCAGATTGGATGCCACATATATACAATTTACAGCCAGACCTTACAGACAGAACCTGACCAGAGATGGTGTACACTTGTCAGGGGAATCTAGGTTGCATGTGGTTGACAAGTTAATTAACACCATCAACCATCACAAAAGGCTGTGGCTAGCAAGCCAAACTTAACTGTACATAATTGTTCACCTGTGTGTGCAAGAGCACTCTTATAAAACAAAAAAACAAAAAATACAGCACAATTATATTCACTTTACTGCACCACAATAATCTTTACCCATGTTATTAGGTAGAATTTAGGCTGAGATTGTGCTGAATTTGGTACAAGCCCAGACTAAATAATTTTATAGTTCTTAGTTAGGAATTATTACGACTAGATCTAAACTAGTCAGTGTTGTATGTATTATATTATTTGTGCTGACCCTATACAGGGTGGGATTAATTTTTGAGAACTCTGATTGGAGTGTCTCCATAATATTTCTCTTGTATGCATTATTTTGTGTATCTATTTTGTGTATTGATGGATTATCTCCATTAACTCTGATGGTGATATGGATGAGCTAACCGGACGAGAACTAGTGGTGAAGTTCGGACAGTGCACAAAATATCTAGCTATTTGTTGTTAGGTAGGTAGGTACATTCAACCTCAAGTGAGATAAAATATAAAGTAGTCACCTTAAATTAGGCTACAATTAATGTTACCTGTTCACTAATGAACAAGTACCCAAGCTTCATTAGTAATACATATACCAACACTGTGAAGTTTGAACCTAAGCCCAACATGGCTACTCCTGAACAATTGAGGAGAACCTACATTGGCCTTAAAGGTCACTTGACCAGATTAATTAATAAGGCTGAGGGCTTAACTAAAGATAATCCCATTGACTCTTATCACTTAGAGTCATCAGTTAGATTGGCTGATCTGAAATTTGATCAAGTCAGATCTGCAGGTCAATCTTACCTTGATCTGCTAAATACTGTAGAAACTGATCCTGAAGAAGCAGGCCAAATTGTAAACGACATCTCCCAATATGAAGAGGAGACTCATGATAAAAGTTTCAGGCTATCTAAATTAGCCAAACATTCTGGATCCAATACCAGCAACACTGGGTCTCACTTCAATAATCATTTACCCGAGGTTCGTTTACCTACTCTAGACTTGCCCACCTTTTCAGGATTAGATACAGAAAATTGGGACAAATTTTGGACTTCCTTTGAAGTTCACATCCATAAGAAACAGTCTCTAGACAAAGTTTCTAAATTTTCATACCTACTCAGTCTTCTCACAGGAGAGGCTAAAAAGGTCATACATAACCTTACTCTTGATGAGAGTAATTATGAGGAAGCTATAAAACTCCTGAAGTTGAACTATTGCAACAAAGAGTTAAGTATAGCTACCCTTTATTATCAATTACTAGATCTGAATGCACCAAACAGTAGACCAGAGTCACTTCAAAGCTTCAGACTAGAAGTAGAGTCTCTAGTAAAGGCCTTAGGTACCAAGGTCAATATACCTAGTTCTGAATGGTCTATCAAGCTATTGTTACAGAGGGAATTACCTCGAAAGGTCTTGACAGAGCTCTGCTCACATTATAATACTGAGTTTCTTACTTTCGATCAGATTTTCGAGGGGTTGAGGATCACAGTTAATAGGTTAAAGACTCATGACAAAATTAAACCTGAGTCTAAACCAATTAGTGCTGATATTTCAGTCAAACCTAAACAGACTCCAAGTAAGTCTAATAAATATAAATCCAAACCTACTCCATCCACTAAGAAAAGAAGTGGAAATGTAGGTACATATTCAGTATCTCCTTCAGAGATAACCAATGACTTGTCTATTAAAGAGACTAAGTCTATTAATCAGAGAAAGTGTCTGTTCTGCAATCAGGAACACACCACTTACCAATGCTCTGCTTATCCTACATATAATGCTAGAGTTAAAAGGTTACAGGAATTGCACAAATGCACCAAATGCATGGGTTCTCATGATCCCAAGAAATGTGCAGTACCACTACGTACCTGCAACCGTTGTAACCAAGGTGTACACCACTACGCCTTATGTAGGAAATCTCCTACACCAACCATGACCACTGGAGAGAATTTTACTAATTCTACTGCAGTGCAATATTGCAAAGTACATCACGAAGTGAATGTACTTGCTACTGAGTCAGGCAATAATACTACTTTGCCTACCGCTCAACTTAAATTAATAAACCGAAGATCTAGAATTAACACTAGGGGTCTTTTTGACCAAGGTTCACAGAAAACCTTCATTACACAACAGTTGGTAGATGAGTTAAATTTAAAACCTACCAAAAGTGTGAAGTTAAACATTTCTGGTTTCCTGTCAAATAGTGGACCTCGTGACTACAAGGTAATCAAATTACTAGTTAGATTAGGATCCTCTACTATCTTGAGGTTATCTTGAGATGATTTCGAGGCTTTAGTGTCCCCGCGGCCCGGTCCTCGACCAGGCCTCCACCCCCAGGAAGCAGCCCGTGACAGCTGACTAACACCCAGGTACCTATTTTACTGCTAGGTAACAGGGGCATAGGGTGAAAGAAACTCTGCCCATTGTTTCTCGCCGGCGCCTGGGATCGAACCCAGGACCACAGGATCACAAGACCAGTGTGCTGTCCGCTCGGCCGACCGACTCCCCTAGCCTCCCCTATGCGGTGGTAGTGGATAAGATTCCTACGGACCTGCAGGTCACAGGATTAGCTCGCACTGCGAGACACCTTAAGCGAAACCGCATGAGGCTAGCGGATCATAAAATAAATTCCGATTGCCTCACAGATATTGGAATATTAATAGGCGCGGATCATTATTACAAGTTTATAACTGGATGCACTAGACAACATGGTATGAATTTGTTGTCGTCCGCAGGGGGCAAATTGCTCACAGGACCCGTGCTTTTCAGACAAGGTCCAGCGTCCACAAACCAACAAACCAATGATGTGATTGTGGCGTGACTAGGCTTAGAGCAGTCACCCCTACGCTTCAGGGAAATAGCCGAGGACATTGAGTCTGACCCACCAATACATCGTTTGTGGGATTTAGATACGTTAGGCATCATCCCTGAGCAACCAAGTCCTGATGATACGTGGACTTACCAGCAATATCTGGATACAGTTGTCTACTCAAATAAACAATACTGGGTAAGACTCCCATGGAAGTTAGATCATCCCCAACTTCCAGTGAATTATTTTATGGCAGCCTCACAATTGCAGTCTCAATTAACACGACTACAGAAGCAGCCAGATAAACTAACCATGTATCACCAACTTATCCAACAACAACTTAACAATAAGTTCATTGAAGTTGTTGAACACGATGACCGAAAAACAGGTCATAATTTACCTCACCATGCTGTGGTGAAAGACTCATTGACAACACCTATTCGTATTGTCTTTAACTGCAGTGCTAAAGTAAAGCCGAGCAGTGTGTCTTTAAATGAATGTCTCCAAACGGGACCTAGCCTAACACAAAGGCTACATGACGTGTTGTTACGATTTCGCACAGGCATTTTTGCCTATACAGCTGACATCAGCAAAGCCTTTCTCCGAGTAGGATTGCAGGAGGAAGATCGTGACTACACAAAATTCCTCTGGTTCAAGGATCCACTAGATCCTAATAGTGAACTAATCACCTATCGGTTTGCCTCCGTATTATTTGGTGCTACGTCCTCACCGTTTCTTTTGCAAGCAACATTAGACACGCATTTGAGGAAATCAAATAGCCCTTATAAGGCAACCATTAGCGACAACTTGTATGTCGACAATTTCCAGGGGACAACTAATGATCAAGCTGATCTGGTAGAAATCTACCATGAGGCTAACCGTGAACTGTTAGGAGCCAATATGCCTCTACAGTCGTGGGCCTCAAATAATAAACTGCTTAACCAGTTAATCGAGAAAGAATTTCCAGATTATCAGGTACCCAGTAAATTAAAGGTTCAAGGCGTGGAATGGAACACCAGCACTGACGAGATGAATGTCAAGTCAGTGCAAACTGATAATTCAACCCTTACCATGAGAACACTGCTCTCATTTGTCAGTCAACCATTTGACCCTTTAGGCCTACTTAGTCCTATATTAATAAGGGGCAAACTCCTAATGCAGGAGTGCTGGCAGCAACATATGGGATGGGATGATCCGTTATCAAGTGAGTTACACGCCAAATGGCAAATACTCTCAACGGATTTTAATCAGTTAGGCATTTTGAAATTTCCTCGTAATGCTTCAGGACCAAACTTACCCACCAATTTGCACGTTTTTTGCGATGCCTCTGGCAAAGCATATGGCGCAGCAGTCTATTTAGTTAACAGTGCTCAATCAATTTCACTCACATCTAAAGCAAGAGTTGCTCCCATCAAGAAGAGATCCTTACCTCAGATGGAATTGACTGCATTGCTAGTGGGAGTAAGATTGGCCCATTGCCTGGCAAAGACACTCAGTAATATCCACTTTGATGAGATTGTAGTGTGGTCAGACAACGAGGCAGTCTTACAATGGGTAAGAAACAATAACAACAAAACTCCTTACGTCAGTAATCGCGTCAGGGAGATTCATGATTTATCCGCAGGATATAAGTTTAGACATGTCCCTACTAAGGACAATCCTGCAGATTATTTATCAAGAGGATTGACATTAAAACAACTTGTCAAGTCTTCGCTGTGGTTCAATGGACCTTCATGGCTTGTTGGTGGTCAGTGGCCCAAACAAAAGCCACAAGTCATAGTGACCAATATCACCACTCCCATGAAGGAACCAGAGCCTCAGCGAATATTAGCCATTGATCCTCATCATTATTCCAACTTAAGCAAATTGTTACGAGTGACTGCGCACGTGTTTGATTTCCTTGCTAAAGTAGGAATTCGACATAAATTTCCCAATCCTGTCCACTATTGGATTAAGCGTGCACAGGAAGAGGTTTACGGAAGCGAATTTGAGAATCTTCCGGATAAACTCACTAAGTCTCTGGGCATCTGGTACGATGCCAACACTCATAACCTACTACGATGTGGAGGACGTTTGCTGCATGCAAAGATTGACTTAGACACTAAGAATCCAATTCTTTTACCTCGTCACCACATCATAACTAAACTTCTTGTCTTACATCACCATCAATATGGTACACTACATGGTGGAGTTTTAGATACTCTCACCGACCTTAGACAAAAGTACTGGCTTCCTCAAGGTCGTCAGACTGTTAAGACCATTATTAAATCTTGTGTAATCTGTAAGAGATACGACGCTAGAGTCTGACCTTACCCAGGACCTCCTCCACTCCCAGAAGAGCGAGTGGTTCATCTTCGTCCTTTCGAAACACTGGAGTTGATTATACAGGAGCTCTACTCCTCACTGGTAACCCAAATAATATACCCGTGAAGGCGTACATTTGTCTCTTTACATGTGCTACAACCAGAGGCGTGCACTTAGAGGTCACCCCAGACATGAGTGCTGAAGCTTTCATTCAAGCTTTCCGCAGATTTGCTGCCCGCCGATCGTGTCCTAGATTAATGATATCAGACAACGGATCTAATTTTGTGGCAGGAGAAAATTGTTTGCGAGAAGTCTGGAACCACCCTGAAGTACAGTCAGTCTTACTAAGAAGACAATGTCACTGGAAATTCGTAGCACCGAGAGCCCCTTGGCAAGGTGGGTTCTATGAGCGAATGGTAGGCACAGTCAAGAAGTGTCTAAGGAAAACTTTACACCGACAAAAGGTCACTTACTCAGAACTCCAAACTATTGTTGAGGAAATCGAGGCGCGAGTCAATAACCGCCCGATCACCTACCTGTCTGATGATTACACCCAGAGAGAACCACTGAGCCACTCTCACTTGATCCATGGAGGTCTACTGAGCCCTCTCATCCCTTTTGCCGAAGAGGACCCTGTAGACCCGTCCCATGTGACCAGAGGAGACTTGGTGGAAAGCTACCAGCGTCTTTCTAGAGTTATTAACAGGTGGAATGAGGTGTGGACTCGAGAGTACCTCACAGCTATACGAGAGTACCACTACGGAGCTTCGAGTCCTTACAATAAGGTGCAATTAAAACCGGGAGACCTAGTACTAGTCGACAGTAATAGACCAAGGTCCGAGTGGCCTATAGGTAAAATTGTCACCATTCATCCCGATCGACAAGGTGTCCTAAGAGTGGTTAAAGTCTTATGCAGAGGCAACACTACTCTAAAAACTTTAGAGAAGCTGGTTCCTCTTGAACTGACTGAACAAGAATATCAGCCAGATCCAGTTTCCCCAGTAATTTCAGAGGACAATGAATTTGTTCCTCCAAGCAACCGCCCCACTAGAGCTGCAGCTCAACAATGTAGGCGGAATGTGCAAGCCTATTACCACTCTGAAGAAGAATAACTTCCTTCACTTCCCACTGAGATAACTATGATGATGCTACGATGTGATATCACGTAACAAAACATTACATGTCACTATGACCCAGGATATCGCATCACCGTAGATTCTGTTAGTTTAAATTGGGTGAGTTAAATTCTATAAATATTGTGTAGGCTACAAGCAACATGTTTCAGTTGACATGTAAATAGCAAGACTCAAGTTCTTGTAAGTCTTTGATAAATCCGGGACGTTCGTTATGTGTATACTAACATATTAACATACTAATGTATTAATCTTTATATCACTTCGGGATAGGTCAGTACAACACAGTACACTACGACCCTAGAATCCTCCCCCCGGAGTTATGTTGGATATTTCCAACACCGAATACTACACTGTTGTATTCTCATTACTTATTACTAACCATACTAATTATTGTAGTAAGTAAAATTAAAAAAACGTAGAATTCTCATGTACTAATAATTTCATCTGTGCAGTAGGCTAGAATTCTCACGTCACCTGACGCCAGTATTGCGTCAGATTTCCTTACAGTAAACACATTATATCCAATGTATGTGAGAATTAAATACGTTTCTCCATAATTAAAGCATTCTGTATGATAACTAATTGCAGACGAATTGATCTCTAACTAAAAGCCGAATAGAGCGTTGGAATCATAGCGTCTATCTCGTGATAAAGTTAACGTCACCAATGAATGCCATGGGGAGACATTAATTCCTCTCCCTTATATATTTACTATTCTTGAACTGGTAAATAACAATATTTTCTTCCTCTAAATAATAAACCCGTCCAGTCTTCAATGTTTCAAGCGTAAATGTGAGAAATATTAATGTTCGAGACAATAATTTGTTTTATGAACGCGGACTCGGCGTGGGTAGGGGAAGGCCAGCTCAGTACACGTGGTGAGCCGTTCAGAGGCAGACCTGCGCTTACCGTACTCATAAGAAGACGCCATTGCCCAGCAACTAGGGCAGGCGTTATCCATCCTCAGATGAAAGTCGCCACTGTGAGGCGTGAATAACCTTGCAGATAGTATCTTCAGCTAGTGCTGGTGTCGAATAAGGAGCCCTTTGACTTGGTTCTTGACGACACGTGACCGGCCAGCGAAGCGCGTCACTATCCAGGATAGGGTTAACCAGAGCCTGGGACGCGAAGCACGGCAATCTTAATACTTATACAGTGCCCACAGCTAAATATATTCTTTTATGTGATGCATCAGGTAAAAAGTTACTAGTAGCAGGGTGATTGTCCGTTATGACGCACGATAACATCTAATAACAGGTGATTAAAATTTGTCACCTGTAACTCTTAATTTTCTTGACTATATAGATTCAGTAGGTAAATCATTTGCTACTGTAAAATATTTGTCTTGCAGCACGAGAGAAGAATTCTCCATGCTGCCTTCTCCCATGTTAACCCGTTCCACTCGTCAGTCGACCGAGTCCAGAGAATAAGAGGAACTTCCATGGCTTTCTAAAGGAATCTTCATTAAGCTAAGATTTATTTCCTTTTATGATTCTATTGCAATTTTGTGTGCAGAATTCTTAGGGATTAATATGTGGTTTACTGTAATTCATTATTATGCTCATAATCTATGTTCCCCTTTATGGTAATGATAACAGTTTCAATATTATTTTATAGGATTAGATTATTATTAATTGAATTAGTGAACGAACCACACTAATTCCTGGACGTACTTACCTCCAGTAATAACCCCACAATGTAGGTGTTTGAGGTTTTTTTCATTTAATAATACAGCCCATTAATTATTTCTGTGATCTTATTTCCAGTTTTATCCATAGTTACTGGTTTCATCTAGGAATTATCTAATGATCAGAAATTCTCAGTTTCCCTCTTTTCTACAAAAGCGGGTGGTCCTTCGTGATTTAATTTACTACATTAATATTTAAATAATCAGATTCAAGCCCCAAATATCCCACACAGGCCTCGAAATTGGGATATTTGGGATATTTCGAAAACTGCAGGGGAGTTTGTGCGAAATGTGACTCACTGCCGCTTTCAAGACTTGGCATATGTTGGGTATAAAATATCGTAATTTCAAACCGCGAATACGTGCATAGAGCCAGAATTTGGCTCCAAAATATGGCATATGCCTCAAAATTGGGATTTTTGGGATATTTGGAAAACTGCAGGGAGGTTTGGGACAAATGTGACCAAATGCCACTTTCAGTACTTGGCAAATGTTGGGTATAAAAAGTTGTAATTTCAAACTTTGAATACGTGCAGAGAGCCAGAAATTGGCTCCAAAATATAGCTCAGGCCTCAAAATGTTGATATTTAGGACATTTCGAAAACTGCAGGGGAGTTTGTGCGAAATGTGACTCACTGCCGCTTTCAGGACTTGGCATATGTTGGGTATAAAATGTCGTAATTTCAAACCGCGAATACGTGCATAGAGCCAGAATTGGGCTCCAAAATATGGCTCAGGCCTCGAACTTGGGATGTTTGGGATATTTTGAAAACTGCAGGGTTTTTTTGGACAAATGTGACCAAACGCCGCATTCAGTACTAGGCATATGTTGGGTATAAAAAATTTGTAATTTCAAACTGCGAATACGAGCAGAGAGCCAGAATATGGCGCCAAAATACGGCTCAGGCCTCGAAATTGGGATATTTGGGATATTTCGAAAACTGCAGGGGAGTTTGTGCAAAAGGTGACTAACTACCGCTTTCAGGACTTAGTATATGTTGGGTATAAAAAGTCGTAATTTCAATCTGCGAATACGTGTATAGAGCCAGAATTTGGCTCCAAAATATGGCTCTGTCCTCGAAATTGGGATGTTTGGGAAGACTGCAGGGGGTTGGGGGGGTTGGGACAAATGTGACCAAACTCCGCTTTCAGTACTTGGCATATATTGGTTAAAAAAAAGTCGTAATTTCAAACTGCAAATACGTGCAGAGAGCCAGAGTTTGGCTCCAAATTTTTTTTTCTCAGGCCTCGAAATTGGGATGTTCGGGATATTTCGAAAACTGCAGGGGAGTTTGTGCAAAATGTGACTCGCTGCCTCTTTCAGTACTTGGCATATGTTGGGTATAAAAATCAAAATATCAAACTGCGAATACGTGCAGAGAGCCAGAATTTGGCTCCAAAATATGACTCAGGCCTCGATATTGTGATGTTTGGGATATTTTGAAAACTGCTGGGAGGTTTGGGACAAATGCAACCAAACGCCGATTTCAGTACTTGGCATATGTTGGGTATAAAAAAGTCGTAATTTCAAACTGCGAATACGTGCAGAGAGCCAGAATTTGGCTCCAAAATATGGCAAAGGCCTCAAAATTGGGATGTTTGGGTTATTTTGAAAACAGCGGGGGGGACTGAGACAAATGTGACCAAATGCCACTTTCAGTACTTGGCATATGTTGGGTATAAAAAAGTGGTAATTTAAAACTGCGAATACGTGCAGAGAGCCAAAATTTGGCATCAAAATATAGCTCAGGCTTCAAAATTGGGATATTTGGGATATTTCGAAAACTGCAGGGCAGTTTGTTCGAAATGTGACTCACTGCCGCTTTAAGGACTTGGCATATGTTGGGTATAAAATGTCGTAATTTCAAACCGCGAATACGTGCATAGAGCCAGAATTTGGCTCCAAAATAAGGCTCAGGCCTCGAAATTGGGATGTTTGGGATATTTTGAAAACTGCACGTTTTTTTTGGACAAATGTGACCAAACGCCGCGTTCAGTACTTGGCATATGTTGGGTATAAAAATGTTGTAATTTCAAACTGCGAATACGTGCAGAGAGCCAGAATTTGGCTCCAAAATACGGCTCAGGCCTCGAAATTGGGATATTTGGGATATTTCGAAAACTGCAGGGGAGTTTGTGCAAAATGTGACTAACTGCCACTTTCAGGACTTAGCATATGTTTGGTATAAAAAGTCGTAATTTCAATCTGCGAATACTTGCATAGAGCCTGAATTTGGCTCCAAAATATGGCTCTGGGCTCGAAAATGGGATGTTTGGGATATTTTGAAAAGTGCAGGGAGGTTTGGGACAAATGTGACGAAACGCCGCTTTCAGTACTTGGCATATGTTGGGTATATAAATTCGTAATTTCAATCTGCGAATACTTGCATAGAGCCAGAATTTGGCTCTAAAATATGGCTCTGGGCTCGAAAATGGGATGTTGGGGATATTTTGAAAAGTGCAGGGAGGTTTGGGACGAATGTGACGAAACGCCGCTTTCAGTACTTGGCATATGTTGGGTATATAAATTCGTAATTTCAAACTGCGAATACTTGCAGAGAGCCAGAATTTGGCTCCAAAATGTGGCTTATGCCTCGAAATTGGGATGTTTGGGATATTTTGAAAACTGCAGGGAGGTTTGGGACAAATGTGACGAAATGCCGCTTTCAGTACTTAGCATATGTTGGGTATAAAAATTCGTAATTTCAATCTGCGAATACGTGCATAAAGCAAGAATTTGGCGCCAAAATATGGCTCTTGCCTCGAAATTGGGATGTTTGGGATATTTTGAAAACTGCGGGGAGGTTTGGGACAAATGTGACGAAACGCCGCTTTCAGTTTTTGGCATATATTGGGTATATAAATTCGTAATTTCAAACTGTGAATACGTGCAGAGAGCCAGAATTTGGCTCCAAAATATGGCTCATGCCTCGAAATTGGGATGTTTGGGATATTTTGAAAACTGCAGGGGAGTTTGTGCGAAATGTGACTCACTGCCGCTTTCAGGACTTGGCATATGTTGGGTATAAAAAGTCGTAATTTCAAGCTTTGAATACGTGCAGAGAGCCAGAATTTTGCTCTAAAATATAGCTCAGGCCTCAAAATTTTGATATTTAGGATATTTCGAAAACTGCAGGGGAGTTTGTGCGAAATGTGACTCACTGCCGCTTTCAGGACTTGCCATATGTTGGGTATAAAATGTCGCAATTTCAAACCGCGAATACGTGCATAGAGCCAGAATTGGGCTCCAAAATATGGCTCAGGCCTCGAAATTGGGATGTTTGGGATATTTTGAAAACTGCAGGGTTTTTTTATACAAATGTGACCAAACGCCGCATTCAGTACTTGGCATATGTTGGGTATAAAAAAGTCATAATTTCAAACTGCGAAGACGTGCAGAGAGCCAGAATTTGGTTCCAAATTATGGCTCAGGCCTTGAAATTGGGATGTTTGGGATATTTTGAAAGCTGCGGGGGGGGGGGGTGGTTTGGGAAAAATGTGACCAAACGCCGTGTTCAGTACTTGGCATGTTGAGTATAAAAAAGTCGTAATTTCAAACTGCGAATACGTGCAGAGAGCCAGAATTTGGTTCCAAAATATGGCTCAGGCCTCGAAATTAGGATATTTGGGATATTTCGAAAACTGCAGGGGAGTTTGTGCGAAATGTGACACATTGCCTCTTTCAAGACTTGGCATATGTTGGGTATAAAATGTCGTAATTTCATACCGCGAATACGTGCAGAGAGCCAATATTTGGTTCCAAAATATGGCTCAGGCCTCGAAATTGGGATGTTTGGGATATTTTGAAAACTGCAGGGGAGTTTGTGCCAAATGGGACTCACTGCCACTTTCAGCACTTGGCATATGTTGGGTACAAAAAGTCGTAATATCAAACTGTGAATACGTACAGAGATCCAGACGTTGACTCCAAAATATGGCTCAGGCCTCGATATTGGGATGTTTGGGATATTTGGAAAACTGCAAGGGGGATTGGGCCAAATGTGACCAAACGCCGCTTTTAGGGCTTGGCATATGTTGGGTATAAAAAAGTAGAAATTTTAAACTGCGAATACGTGCAGAGAGCCAGAATTTGGCTCCAAAATACGGCTCAGGCCTCGAAATTGGGATATTTGGGATATTTCGAAAACTGCAGAGGGAGTTTGTGAAGAATGTGACTAACTGCCCCTTTCAGGACTTAGCATATGTTGGGTATAAAAATTCGTAATTTCAATCTGCGAATACGTGCATAAAGCCAGAATTTGGCGCCAAAATATGGGCTCAGGCCTCGAAATTGGGATGTTTGGGATATTTTGAAAACTGCGGGGAGGTTTGGGACAAATGTGACGAAACGCCGCTTTCAGTTTTTGGCATATGTTGGGTATATAAATTCGTAATTTCAAACTGTGAATACGTGCAGAGAGCCAGAATTTGGCTCCAAAATATGGCTCATGCCTCGAAATTGGGATGTTTGGGATATTTTAAAAACTGCAGGGGGGGGGTTTGGGACATATGTAACCAAACTCCGATTTCAGTACTTGGCAAATGTTGGGTATAAAAATCGTAATATCAAACTGCGAATACATGCAGAGAGCCAGAATTTGGCTCCAAAATATGGCTCAGGCCTCGATATTGTGATGTTTTGGATATTTTGAAAACTGCAGGGGGGATTGAGACAAATGTGACCAATCGCCGCTTTCAGTACTTGGCATATGTTGGGTATAAAAAAGTCGTAATTTCAAACTGCGAATTCGTGCAGAGAGTCAAAATTTGGCTCCAAAATATGGATAGGCCTAGAAATTGGGATGTTTGGGATATCTTGAAAACTGCAAGGGGGATTGAGACAAATGTGACCAAACGCCGCTTTCAGTACTTGGCATATGTTGGGTGTAAAAAAGTGGTAATTTCAAACTGCGAATACGTGAAGAGAGCCAGAATTTGGCTCCAAAATATGGCTCAGTCCTCAAAATTAGGATATTTTGGATATTTCGAAAACTGCAGGTGAGTTTGTGCGAAATCTGACTCACTGCCTCTTTCAGGACTTGGCATATGTTGGGTATAAAATGTCGTAATTTCAATCCGCGAATACGTGCATAGAGCCAGAATTTGGCTCCAAAATATTGCTCAGGCCTCGAAATTGGGATGTTTGAGATATTTTGAAAACTGCAGGGGGGGTTTGGGACAAATGTGACCAAACGCCGCTTTCAGTACTTGGCATATGTTGGGCATAAAAAAGTCGTAATTTCAAACTGCGAATCCGTGCAGAAAGCTTGAATTTGGCTCCAAAATATTGTTCAGGCCTCGAAATTGGGATATTTGGGATATTTCGAAAACTGCAGGGGAGTTTGTGCGAAATGTGACTCACTGCCGCTTTCATGACTTGGCATATGTTGGGTATAAAATATCGTAATTTCAAACCGCGAATTCGTGCATAGAGCCAGAATTTGGCTCCAAAATATGGCTCATGCCTCGAAATTGGAATTTTTGGGATATTTTGAAAACTGCAGGGAGGTTTGGGACAAATGTGACCAAATGCCACTTTCAGTACTTGGCAAATGTTGGGTATAAAAAGTCGTAATTTCAAGCTTTGAATACGTGCAGAGAGCCAGAATTTTGCTCTAAAATATAGCTCAGGCCTCAAAATTTTGATATTTAGGATATTTCGAAAACTGCAGGGGAGTTTGTGCGAAATGTGACTCACTGCCGCTTTCAGGACTTGGCATATGTTGGGTATAAAATGTCGTAATTTCAAACCGCGAATACGTGCAGAGCTAGAATTTGGCTCCAAAATATGGGTCAGGCCTCGAAATTGGGATGTTTGGGATATTTTGAAAACTGCGGGGAGGTTTGGGACAAATGTGACGAAACGCCGCTTTCAGTTTTTGGCATATGTTGGGTATATAAATTCGTAATTTCAAACTGTGAATACGTGCAGAGAGCCAGATTTTGGCTCCAAAATATGGCTCATGCCTCGAAATTGGAATGTTTGGGATATTTTAAAAACTGCAGGGGGGGTTAGGGACAAATGTGACCAAACTCCGATTTCAGTACTTGGCAAATGTTGGGTATAAAAATCGTAATATCAAACTGCGAATACGTGCAGAGAGCCAGAATTTGGCTCCAAAATATGGCTCAGCCCTCGATATTGTGATGTTTTGGATATTTTGAAAACTGCAGGGGGGATTGAGACAAATGTGACCAATCGCCGCTTTCAGTACTTGGCACATGTTGGGTATAAAAAAGTCGTAATTTCAAACTGCGAATACGTGCAGAGAGCCAGAATTTGGCTCCAAAATATGGCTCAGGCCTAGAAATTGGGATGTTTGGGATATTTTGAAAACTGCAAGGGGGATTGAGACAAATGTGACCAAACGCCGCTTTCAGTACTTGGCATATGATGGGTGTAAAAAAGTGGTAATTTCAAACTGCGAATACGTGCAGAGAGCCAGAATTTGGCTCCAAAATATGGCTCAGGCCTCAAAATTAGGATATTTGGGATATTTCGAAAACTGCAGGTGAGTTTGTGCGAAATCTGACTCACTGCCTCTTGCAGGACTTGGCATATGTTGGGTATAAAATGTCGTAATTTCAAACCGCGAATACGTGCATAGAGCCAGAATTAGGCTCCAAAATATTGCTCAGGCCTCGAAATTGGGATGTTTGAGATATTTTGAAAACTGCAGGGGGGGTTTGGGACAAATGTAACCAAACGCCGCTTTCAGTACTTGGCATATGTTGGGCATAAAAAATTCGTAATTTGAAACAGCGAATACGTGCAGAAAGCTAAAATTTAGCTCCAAAATATTGTTCAGGACTCGAAATTGGGATATTTGGGATATTTCGTAAACTGCAGGGGAGTTTGTGCGAAATGTGACTCACTGCCGCTTTCAGTACTTCGCATATATTGGGTATAAAAAATCGTAATTTCAATCTGCGAATACTTGCATAAAGCCAGAATTTGGCGCCAAAATATGGCTCAGGCCTCGAAATTGGGATGTTTGGGATATTTTGAAAACTGCAGGGAGGTTTGGGACAAATGTGACGAAACGCCGCTTTCAGTTTTTGGCATATGTTGGGTATATAAATTCGTAATTTCAAACTGCGAATACGTGCAGAGAGCCAGAATTTGGCTCCAAAATATGGCTCATGCCTCGAAATTGGGATGTTGGGATATTTTAAAAACTGCAGGGGGGGGTTTGGGACAAATGTGACCAAACTCCGTTTCAGTACTTGGCATATGTTGGGTATAAAAATCGTAATATCAAACCGCGAATACGTGCAGAGAGCCAGAATTTGGCTCCAAAATATGGCTCATGCCTCAAAATTAGGATGTTTGGGATATTTTGACAACGGCAGGGATTTTTTGGACAAATGTGACCAAACGCCGCGTTCAGTACTTGGCATATGTTGGGTATATAAATTCGTAATTTCAAACTGCGAATACGTGCAGAGAGCCAGAATTGGGCTCCAAAATATGGCTCAGGCCTCGATATTGTGATGTTTGGGATATTTTGAAAACTGCTGGGAGGTTTGGGACAAATGTAACCAATCGCCGCTTTCAGTACTTGGCATATGTTGGTATAAAAAAGTCGTAATTTCAAACTGCGAATACGTGCAGAGAGCCAGAATTTGGCTCCAAAATATGGCTCAGGCCTCAAAATTAGGATGTTTGGGATATTTTGACAACGGCAGGGATTTTTTGGACAAATGTGACCAAACGCCGCGTTCAGTACTTGGCATATGTTGGGTATAAAAAAGTTGTAATTTCAAACTGCGAATACGTGCAGAGAGCCAGAATATGGCTCCAAAATACGGCTCAGGCCTCGAAATTGGGATATTTGGGATATTTCGAAAACTGCAGGGGAGTTTGTGCAAAATGTGACTAACTGCCGCTTTCAGGACTTAGCATATGTTGGGTATAAAAAGTCGTAATTTCAATCTGCGAATACGTGCATAGAGCCTGAATTTGGCTTCAAAATATGGCTCTGTCCTCGAAATTGGGATGTTTGGGAAATTTTGAAAAGTGCAAGGAGGTTTGGGACAAATGTGACGAAACGCCGCTTTCAGTACTTGGCATATGTTGGGTATATAAATTCGTAATTTCACACTGCGAACACGTGCATAGAGCCAGAATTTGGCTCTAAAATATGGCTCATGCCTCGAAATTGGGATGTTTGGGATATTTTGAAAACTGCACAGGGGGGGGGGGACAAATGTGACTAAACTCTGTTTCAGTACGTGGCTTATGTTGGGTATAAAAATTCGTAATTTCAAACTGCAAATACGTGCACAGAGCGAGAGTTTGGTTCCAAAATTTTTTTTTTCTCAGGCCTCGAAATTGGGATGTTTGGGATATTTCGAAAACTGCAGGGGAGTTTGTGTAAAATGTGACTCACTGCCGCTTTCATGACTTAGCATATGTTGGGTATAAAAATCGTAATATCAAACTGTGAATAAGAGCAGAGAGCCAGAATTTGGCTCCAAAATATGACTCAGGCCTCGATATTGTGATGTTTGGGTTATTTTGAAAACTGTCGGGAGGTTTGGGACAAATGCAACCAAACGCCGCTTTCAGTACTTGGCATATGTTGGGTATAAAATAGTCGTAATTTCAAACTGCGAATACGTGCAGAGAGCCAGAACTTGGCTCCAAAATATGGCTCAGGCCTCGAAATTGGGATGTTTGGGTTATTTTGAAAACAGCAGGGGGGACTGAGACAAATGTGACCAAACGCCGCTTTCAGTACTTGGCATATGTTGGGTATAAAAAAGTGGTAATTTCAAACTGCGAATACGTGCAGAGAGCCAGAATTTGGCTCCAAAATATAGCTCAGGCCTCAAAATTGGGATATTTGGGATATTTCGAAAACTGCATGTGAGTTTGTGCGAAATGTGACTCACTGCCGCTTTCAGGACTTGGCAAATGTAGGGTATAAAATGTCGTAATTTCAAACCGCGAATACGTGCATAGATCCAGAATTTGGCTCCAAAATATGGCTCTGGCCTCGAAATTGGGATGTTTTGGATATTTTGAAAACTGCAGGTTTTTTTTGGACAAATGTGACCAAACGCCGCTTTCAGTACTTGGCATATGTTGGGTATAAAAAAGTTGTAATTTCAAACTCCGAATACGTGCAGAGAGCCAGAATTTGGCTCCAGAATACGGCTCAGGCCTCGAAGTTGGGATATTTGGGATATTTCGAAAACTGCAGGGGAGTTTGTGCAAAATGTGACTAACTGCCACTTTCAGGACTTAGCATATGTTGGGTATAAAAAGTCGTAATTTCAATCTGCGAATACGTGCATAGAGCCCGAATTTGGCTCCAAAATATAGCTCTGGCCTCGAAATTGGGATGTTTGGGATATTTTGAAAACTGCAGGGGGGGTTTGGGACAAATGTGCCCAAACGACGCTTTCAGTACTTGGCACATGTTGGGCATAAAAAAGTCGTAATTTCAAACTGCGAATACGTGCAGAAAGCTTGAATTTGGCTCCAAAATATTGTTCAGGCCTCGAAATTGGGATATTTGGGATATTTAAAAAACTGCAGGGGAGTTTGGGACAAATTTGACTCACTGCCGCTTTCAGGACTTGGCATATGTTGGGTATAAAATATCGTAATTTCAAACCGCAAATACGTGCATAAAGCCAGAATTTGGCTCCAAAATATGGCTCAGGCCTCGAAAGTGGGATGTTTGGGATATTTTGAAAACTGCAGGGAGGTTTGGGACAAATGTGACGAAACGCCACTTTCAGTACTTGGCATATGTTGGGTATATAAATTCGTAATTTCAAACGGCGAATACGTGCAGAGAGCCAGAATTTGGCTCCAAAATATGGCTCAGGCCTTAAAATTGGGATGTTTGGGATAAATTTGAAAACTGCTGGGAGGTTTGGGACAAATGTAACCAAACGCCGCTTTCAGTACTTGGCATAAGTTGCGTATAAAAAAGTCGTAATTTCAAACTGCGAAGACGTGCAGAGAGCCAGATTTTGGTTCCAAAATATGGCTCAGGCCTTGAAATTGGGATGTTTGGGATATTTTGAAAATTGCGGGGGGGGGGGGGCGGGGTGGTTTGGGACAAATGTGACCAAACGCCGTGTTCAGTAATTGGTATGTTGAGTATAAAAAAGTCGTAATTTCAAACTGTGAATACGTGCAGAGATCCAGACGTTGACTCCAAAATATGGCTCAGGCCTCGATATTGGGATGTTTGGGATCTTTTGAAAACTGCAGGGGGGTTTGGGACAAATGTGACAAAACGGCGCTTTCAGTACTTCGCATATATTGGGTATAAAAAATCGTAATTTCAAACTACGAATACGTGCAAAGAGCCAGAATTTGGCTACAAAATGTGAATCAAGCCTTAAAATTGGGATGTTTGGGATATTTGGAAAATTGCAAGGGGGATTGGGCCAAATGTGACCAAACGCCGCTTTCAGGGCTTGGCATATGTTGGGAATAAAAATGTAGCAATTTTAAACTGCGAATACGTGCAGAGAGCCAGAATTTGGCTCCAAAATACGGCTCAGGCCTCGAAATTGGGATATTTAGGATATTTCGAAAACTGCAGAGGGAGTTTGTGCAGAATGTGACTAACTGCCCCTTTCAGGACTTAGCATATGTTGGGTATAAAAATTCGTAATTTCAATCTGCGAATACTTGCATAAAGCCAGAATTTGGCGCCAAAATATGGCTCAGGCCTCGAAATTGGGATGTTTGGGATATTTTGAAAACTGCAGGGAGGTTTGGGACAAATGTGACGAAATGCCGCTTTCAGTTTTTGGCATATGTTGGGTATATAAATTCGTAATTTCAAACTGCGAATACGTGCAGAGAGCCAGAATTTGGCTCCAAAATATGGCTCATGCCTCGAAATTGGGATGTTTGGGATATTTTAAAAACTGCAGGGGGGGGTTTGGGACAAATGTGACCAAACTCCGATTTCAGTACTTGGCATATGTTGGGAATAAAAATCGTAATATCAAACCGCGAATACGTGCAGAGAGCCAGAATTTGGCTCCAAAATATGGCTCAGGCCTCAAAATTAGGATATTTGGGATATTTCGAAAACTGCAGGTGAGTTTGTGCGAAATGTGACTCACTGCCGCTTTTAGGACTTGGCATATGTTGGGTATAAAATGTCGTAATTTCAAACCGCGAATACGTGCATAGAGCCAGAATTGGGCTCCAAAATATGGCTCAGGCCTCGAAATTAGGATGTTTGGGATATTTTGACAACTGCAGGTTTTTTTTGGACAAATGTGACCAAACGCCGCGTTCAGTACTTGGCATATGTTGGGTATAAAAAAGTTGTAATTTCAAACTGCGAATACGTGCAGAGAGCCAGAATATGGCTCCAAAATACGGCTCAGGCCTCGAAATTGGGATATTTGGGATATTTCGAAAACTGCAGGGGAGTTTGTGCAAAATGTGACTAACTGCCACTTTCAGGACTTAGCATATGTTGGGTATAAAAAGTCGTAATTTCAATCTGCGAATACGTGCATAGAGCCTGAATTTGGCTTCAAAATATGGCTCTGTCCTCGAAATTGGGATATTTGGGATATTTTGAAAAGTGCAGGGAGGTTTGGGACAAATGTGACGAAACGCCGCTTTCAGTACTTGACATATGTTGGGCATAAAAAAGTCGTAATTTCAAACTGCGAATACGTGCAGAGAGCCAGAATATGGCTCCAAAATACGGCTCATGCCTCGAAATTGGGATGTTTGGGATATTTTGAAAACTGCAGGGAGGTTTGGAACATATGTGACCAAATGCCACTTTCAGTACTTGGCATATGTTTGGTATAAAAAGTCGTAATTTCAAACTTTGAATACGTGCAGAGAGCCAGAATTTGGCTCAAAAATATTGTTCAGGCCTCGAAATTGGGATATTTGGGATATTTCAAAAACTGCAGGGGAGTTTGTGCAAAATGTGACTCACTGCCCTTTCAGTACTTGGCATATGTTGGGTATAAAAATCGTAATATCAAACTGCGAATACGTGCAGAGAGCCAGAATTTGGCTCCAAAATATGGCTCAGACCTCAAAATTGGGATATTTGGGATATTTCAAAAACTGCAGGGGAGTTTGTGCAAAATGTGACTCACTGCCCTTTCAGTACTTGGCATATGTTGGGTATAAAATGTCGTAATTTCAAACCGCGAATACGTGCATAGAGCCAGAATTTGGCTCCAAAATATTGCTCAGGCCTCGAAATTGGGATGTTTGAGATATTTTGAAAACTGCAGGAGGGGGTTGGGACAAATGTGACCAAACGCCGCTTTCAGTACTTGGCATATGTTGGGCATAAAAAAGTCGTAATTTCAAACTGCGAATACGTGCAGAAAGCTAGAATTTGGCTCCAAAATATAGTTCAGGCCTCGAAATTGGGATATTTGGGATATTTCGAAAACTGCAGGGGAGTTTGTGCGAAATGTGACTCACTGCCGCTTTCAGGACTTTGCATATGTTGGGTATAATAAGTCGTAATTTCAAACAGCGAATACGTGCATAGAGCAAGAATTTGGCTCCAAAATATGGCTCAGGCCTCGAAATTGAGATGTTTGGGATATTTTGAAAACTGCAGGGAGGTTTGGGACAAATGTGACGAAACGCTGCTTTCAGTACTTGGTATATGTTGGGTATAAAAAAGTTGTAATTTCAAACTGCGAATACGTGCAGAGAGCCAGAATTTGGCTCCAAAATATTGCTCAGGCCTTGAAATTGGTATGTTTGGGATATTTTGAAAACTGCAGGGAGGTTTGGGACAAATGTGACCAAATGCCACTTTCAGTACTTGGTATATAATGGGTCTAAAAATTCGTAATTTCAAACTTCGAACACGTGCAAAGAGCTAGAATTTGGCTCCAAAATATAGCTCAGGCCTCAAAATTGGGATATTTGGGATATTTCGTAAACTGCAGGGGAGTTTGTTCGAAATGTGAATCACTGCCACTTTAAGGACTTGGCATATGTTGGGTATAAAATGTCGTAATTTCAAACCGCGAATACGTGTATAGAGCCAGAATTTGGCTCCAAAAAATGGCTCAGGCCTCGAAATTGGGATGTTCGGGATATTTTGAAAACAGCAGGGGGGGTTAGGGACAAATGTGACCAATCTCCGCTTTCAGTACTTGGCATATATTGGGTATAAAAAAGTCGTAATTTCAAACTTCAAATACGTGCAGAGAGCCAGAGTTTGGCTCCAAAATATGGCTCAGGCCTCGAAATTTGGATGTTTGGGATATTTCGAAAACTGCAGGGGAGTTTGCGCAAAATATGACTCACTGCCGCTTTCAGTACTTGGCATATGTTGGGTATAAAAATCGTAATATCAAACTGCGAATACGTGCAGAGAGCCAGAACTTTACTCCAAAATATGGCTCAGGGCTCGATATTATGATGTTTAGGATATTTTGAAAACTGCTGGGAGGTTTGGGACAAATGTAACCAAACGCCGCTTTCAGTACTTGGCATATGTTGGGTATATAAATTCGTAATTTCAAACTGCGAATACGTGCAGAGGGCCAGAATTTGGCTCCAAAATATGGCTCATGCCTCGAAATTGGGATGTTTGGGATATTTCGAAAACTGCAGGGAAGTTTGGGACAAATGTGACCAAATTCCACTTTCAGTACTTAGCATATGTTGGGTATAAAAAGTCGTAATTTCAAACTTCGAAAACGTGCAGAGAGCCAGAATTTGGCTCCAAAATATGGCTCAGGCCTCAAAATTGAGATATTTGGGATATTTCGAAAACTGCAGGTGAGTTTGTGCGAAATGTGACGCACTGCCGCTTGCCGGACTTGGCATATGTTGGGTATAAAATGTAGTAATTTCAAACTGCGAATACGTGCATAGAGCCAGAATTGGGCTCCAAAATATTGCTCAGGCCTCAAAATTGGGATGTTTGAGATATTTTGAAAACTGCAGGGGGGATTTGGGACAAATGTGACCAAACGCTGCTTTCGGTACTTGGCATATGTTGGGCATAAAAAAGTCGTAATTTCAAGCTGCGAATTCGTGCAGAAAGCTAGAATTTGGCTCTAAAATATTGTTCAGGCCTCGAAATTCGGATATTTGAGAAATTTCGAAAACTGCAGGGGTGTTTGTGCGAAATGTGACTCACTGCCTCTTTCAGGACTTGGCATATGTTGAGTATAAAATGTCGTAATTTAAAACCACAAATACGTGCAGAGAGCCAGAGTTTGGCTCCAAAATATGGCTCAGGCTTAGATATTGTGATGTTTGGGATATTTTGCAAACTGCAGGGAGGTTTGGGACAAATGTAACCAAACGCTGCTTTCAGTACTTGGCATATGTTGGGTATATAAATTCGTAATTTCAAACTGCGAAAACGAGCAGAAAGCTAGAATTTGGCTCCAAAATATTGTTCAGGCTCCCGAAATTGGGATATGTGGGATATTTCGAAAACTGCAGGGGAGTTTGTGCGAAATGTGACTCACTGCCGCTTTCAGGACTTTGCATATGTTGGGTATAATAAGTCGTAATTTCAAACAGCGAATACGTGCATAGAGCCAGAATTTGGCTCCAAAATATGGCTCAGGCCTCGAAATTGGGATGTTTGGGATATTTTGAAAACTACAGGGAGGTTTGGGACAAATGTGACCAAATGCCACTTTCAGTACTTGGCATATGTTGGGTATAAAAAGACGTAATTTCAAACTTCGAATACGTGCAGAGAGCCAGAATTTAGCTCCAAAATATGACTCAGGCCTCGAAATTGGGATATTTGGGATATTTCGAAAACTGCAGGGGTGTTTGTGCGAAATGTGACTCACTGCTGCTTTCAGGACTTGGCATATGTTGGGTATAAAAGTCGTAATATCAAAATATGAATACGTGCAGAGAGACAGACGTTGGCTCCAAAATATGGCTCACCCCTCGATATTTTGAAAACTGCAGGGAGATTTGGGACAAATGTGACCAAACGCCGCTTTCAGTACTTGGCATAAGTTGGGTATAAAAAGTCGTAATTTCAAACTGCGAATACGTGCAGAGAGCCAGAATTTGGCTCCTAAATATGGCTCAGGCCTTGAAATTGAGATGTTTGGAATATTTTGAAAACTGCAGGGGGGATTGGGACAGATGTGACCAAACGCCGTTTTTAGTACTTGGCATATGTTGGGTATAAAAAGTCGTAATTTCAAACTGCGAATACATGCAGAGAGCCAGAATTTGACTACAAAATATGGCTCAGGCCTCGAAATTGGGATGTTTGGGATATTTTTATAACTGCAGGGGAGTTTGCGCAAAATGTGACTCACTGCCACTTTCAGTACTTGGCATATGTTGGTTATAAAATTCGTAATATCAAAATATGAATACGTGCAGAGAGCCAGAATTTGGCTTCAAAATATGGCTCAGGCCTCGAAATTGGGATGTTTGGGATATTTTGAAAACTGCAGGGGAGTTTGCGCAAAATGTGACTCACTGCCACTTTCAGTACTTGGCATATGTTGGGTATAAAAAGTAGTACTATCAAAATATGAATACGTGCAGAGAGCCAGACGTTGGCTCCAAAATATGACTGAGGCCTCGATATTGGGATGTTTGGGATATTTAGCCAACAGCAGGGAGGTTTGGGACAAATGTTACCAAACGCCACTTTCAGTACTTGGCATATGTTGGGCATAAAAAAGTCGCAATTTCAAACTGCGAATACGTGCAGAGAGCCAGAATTTGGCTCCAAAACATGGCTAAGGCCTCGAAATTGGGATATTTGGGATATTTTGAAAACTGCAGGGGAGTTTGTGCAACATGTGACTCACTGCCACTTTCATTACTTGGCATATGTTGGGAATAAAAATTCGTAATATCAAAATATGAATACGTGCAGAGAGCCAGACGTTGGTTCCAAAATATGACTCAGGCCTCGATATTGGGATGTTTGGGATATTTAGAAAACTGCAGGGAGGTTTGGGAGAAATGTGACCAAACGCCACTTTCAGTACTTGGCATATGTTGGGCATAAAAAAGTCGCAATTTCAAACTGCGAATACGTGCAGAGAGCCAGAATTTGGCTCCAAAACATGGCTAAGGCCACGAAATTTGGATATTTGTGATATTTTGAAAACTGCAGGGGAGTTTGTGCGAAATGTGACTAACTGCCGCTTTCAGGACTTGGCATATGTTGGGTATAAAATGTCGTAATTTCAAACCGCGAATACGTGCATAGAGCCAGAATTTGGCTCCAAAATATGGCTCAGGCCTCGAAATTGGGATGTTTGGGATATTTTGAAAACTGCAGTGGGGGTTTGGGACAAATGTGACCAAACGCCGCTTTCAGTACTTGGTATATGTTGGGTATAAAAAAATCGTAATTTCAAACTGCGAATACGTGCATAGAGCCACAATTTGGCTCCCAAATATGGCTCAGCCCTCGAAATTGGGATGTTTGGGATATTTTGAAAACTGCAGGGGGGGTTTGGGACAAATGTGACCAAACGTCGCTTTCAGTACTTGGTATATGTTGGGTATAAAAAAGTCGTAATTTCAAACTGCGAATACGTGCAGAGAGCCAAAATTTGGCCCGAAAATATGGCTCATGCCTCGAAATTGGGATGTTTTGGGATATTTTGAAAACTGCAGGGGGGTTTAGGACAAATGTGACCAATCTTCGCTTTCAGTACTTGGCATATATTGGGTATAAAAAAGTCGTAATTTCAAACTGCAAATACGTGCAGAGAGCCAGAGTTTTGCTCCAAAATATGGCTCAGGCCTCAAAATTGGGATATTTGGGATATTTCGAAAACTGCAGGGGAGTTTGTGCGAAATGTGACTCACTGCCGCTTTCAGGACTTGGCATATGTTGGGTATAAAATATCCTAACTTCAAACCGCGAATACGTGCATAGAGCCAGAATTTGGCTCCAAAATATGGCTCAGGCCTTGAAATTGGGATGTTTGGGATATTTGGAAAACTGCAGGGGGTGTTTGGGACAAATGTTACCAAACACCGCTTTCAGTACTTGGCAGATATTGGGTATAAAAAATCGAAATTTCCAACTGTGAATACATGCAGAGAGCCAGAGTTTGGCACCAAAATATGGCTCAGGCCTAGAAATTGGGATGTTTGGGATATTCCGAAATCTGCAGGGGAGTTTGTGCAAAATGTGACTCACTGCCGCTTTCAGGACTTAGCATATGTTGGGTATAAAAATCGTAATATCAAACTGCGAATGCTTGCAGAGAGCCAGAATTTGGCTCCAAAATATGGCTCAGGCCTCGATATTGTTCTGTTTGGGATATTTTGAAAACTGCTTTTGGGCCAAATGTGACCAATCTCCGCTTTCAGTACTTGGCATATATTGGGTATAAAAAAGTCGTAATTTCAAACCGCAAATACGTGCAGAGAGCCAGAGTTTGGCTCCAAAATATGGCTGAGGCCTCGAAATTGGGATGTTTGGAATATTTCGAAAACTGCAGGGGAGATTGTGCAAAATGTGACTCACTGCTGCTTTCAGTACTTTGCATATGTTGGGTATAAAAATCGTAATATCAAACTGCGAATGCTTGCAGAGAGCGAGAATTTGGCTCCAAAATATGGCTCAGGCCTCGATATTGTGATGTTTGGGATATTTTGAAAACTGCAGGGAGGTTTGGGACACATGTAACCAAACGCCCTTTCAGTACTTGGCATATGTTGGGTATAAAAAATTCGTAATTTCAAACGGCGAATACGTGCAGAGAGCCAGAATTTGGCTCCAAAATATGGCTCAGGCCTCGAAATTGGGATGTTTAGGATATTTTGAAAACTGCAGGGGGGATTGAGACAAATGTGACCAAACGCCGCTTTCAGTACTTGGCATATGTTGGGTATAAAAAAGTGGTAATTTCAAACTGCGAATACGTGCAGAGAGCAAGAATTTGGCTCCAAAATATGGCTCAGGCCTGGAAATTAGGATGTTTGGGATATTTTGAAAACTGCAGGGAGGTTTGGGACAAATAAGACAAACGCCGTTTTCAGGACTTAGCATATGTTGGGTATAAAAAGTAGTAATTTCAATCTGCGAAAACGTGCATAGAGCCAGAATTTGGCTCCAAAATATGGCTCAGGCCTCGAAATTGGGATGTTTAGGATATTTCGAAAACTGCAGGGGAGATTGTGCAAAATGTGACTCACTGCTGCTTTCAGTACTTTGCATATGTTGGGTATAAAAATCGCAATATCAAACTGCGAATGCGTGCAGAGAGCCAGAATTTGGATCCAAAATATGGCTCAGGCCTCGATTATGTGATGTTTGGGATATTTTGAAAACTTTAGGGAGGTTTGGGACAAATGTAACCAAACGCCGCTTTCAGTACTTGGCATATGTTGAGTATAAAAAATTAGTAATTTCAGACTGCGAGTACGTGCAGAGAGCCAGAATTTGGCTCCAAAATATGGCTCAGGCCTCGAAATTGGGATGTTTGGGATATTTCGAAAACTGCAGGGGGGGTTTGGGACAAATGTTACCAAACACCGCTTTCAGTACTTGGCATATATTGGGTATAAAAAATCGTAATTTCAAACTGCGAATACATGCAGAGAGCCAGAGTTTGGCACCAAAATATGGCTCAGGCATAGAAATTGGGATGTTTGGGATATTCCAAAAACTGCAGGGGAGTTTGTGCAAAATGTGACTCACTGCCGCTTTCAGGACTTAGCATATGTTGGGTATAAAAAGTCGTAATTTCAATCTGCGAATACTTGCATAGAGCCAGAATTTGGCTCCAAAATATGGTTCAGACCTCGAAATTGGGAAGTTTGGGATATTTTGAAAACTGCAGGGAGGTTTGGGACAAATGTGTCGAAATGCCGCTTTCAGTACTTGGCATATGTTGGGTATATCAATTCGTAATTTCACACTTCGAACACGTGCAGAGAGCCAGAATATGGCTCCAAAATATGGCTCAGGACTCGATATTGTGATGTTTGGGATATTTTGAAAACTGCAGGGAAATTTGGGACACATGTAACAAAACGCCGCTTTCAGTACTTGGCATATGTTGGGTATAAAAAAGTGGTAATTTCAAACTGCGAATACGTGCGGAGAGCAAGAATTTGGCTCCAAAATATGGCTCAGGCCTGGAAATTGGGAGGTTTGGGATATTTTGAAAACTGCAGGGAGGTATGGGACAAATAAGACAAACGCCGCTTTCAATTCTTGGCATATGTTGGGTATATAAATTCTTAATTTCAAACTGCGAATACGTGCAGAGAGCCAGAATTTGGCTCCAAAATATTGCTCAGGCCTCGAAATTGGGATATTTGGGATATTTAAAGAACTGCGGTGGAGTTTGAGCAAAATGTGACTAACTGCCGCTTTCAGGACTTAGCATATGTTGGGTATAAAAAGTAGTAATTTCAATCTGCGAAAACGTGCATAGAGCCAGAATTTGGCTCCAAAATATGGCTCAGGCCTCGAAATTGGGATGTTTGTGATTTTTCGAAAACTGCAGGGGAGATTGTGCAAAATGTGACTCTTTGCCGCTTTCAGTACTTTGCATATGTTGGGTATAAAAATCGTAATATCAAACTGTGAATGCGTGCAGAGAGCCAGAATTTGGCTCCAAAATATGGCTCAGGCCTCGATTATGTGATGTTTGGGATATTTTGAAAACTGCAGGGAGGTTTGGGACAAATGTAACCAAACGCCGCTTTCAGTACTTGGCATATGTTGGGTATAAAAAATTAGCAATTTCAAACTGCGAGTACGTGCAGAGAGCCAGAATTTGGCTCCAAAATATGGCTCAGGCCTCGAAATTGGGATGTTTGGGATATTTCGAAAACTGCAGGGGGGGGGGGGGTTTGGGACAATTGTGACCAAACGCCGCTTTCAGTACTTGGTATATGTTGGGCATAAAAAAGTTGTAATTTCAAACTGCGAATATGTGCATAGAGCCAGAATTTGGCTCCAAAATATTGCTCAGGCCTCAAAATTGGGATGTTTGAGATATTTTGAAAACTGCAGGGGGGGGGGGGAGAAATGTGACCAAACGCCGCTTTCAGTACTTGGCATATGTTGGGCATAAAAAAGTTGTAATTTCAAACTGCGAATACGTGCAGAGAGCCAGAATTGGGCTCGAAAATATGGCTCAGGCCTCGAAATTGGGATGTTTGAGATATTTCGAAATTGCAGGGGGGATTGAGACAAATGTGACCAAACGCCGCTTTCAGTACTTGGCATATGTTGGGAATAAAAAAGTCGTAATTTCAAACTGCGAATACGTGCAGAGAGCCAGAGTTTGGCTGCAAAATAGGGCTCAGGCCTAGAAATTGGTTTGTTTGGGATATTTCGAAAAATGAAGGGGAGTTTGTGCAAAATGTGATTTACTGCCGCTTTCAGTACTTGGCATATGTTGGGTATAAAAATCTTAATATCAAACTGCGAATACGTGCAGAGAGCCAGAATTTGGCTCCAAAATATGGCTCAGGCCTCGATATTGTGATGTTTGGGATATTTTGAAAACTGCAGGGAGGTTAGGGACAAATGTAACCAAACGCCGCTTTCAGGACTTGGCATATGTTGGGTATAAAAAAAACGTATTTTCAAACTGCGAATACGTGAAGAGAGCCAGAATTTGGCTCGAAAATGTGACTCAGGCCTCGAAAATGGGATATTTGGGATATTTCGAAAACTGTAAGGGAGTTTGTGCAAAATTTGACTCGCTGCCGCTTACAGGACTTTGCATAGGTTGGGTATAAAAAGTCGTAATTTCAAACTGCGAATATGTGCATAGAGCCAGAATTTGGCTCCAAAATATTGCTCAGTCCTCGAAATTGGGATGTTTGGGATATTTTAAAAACTGCAGGTGGGGTTTGGGACAAATGTGACCAAACGCCGCTTTCAGTACTTGGTATATGTTGGGTATAAAAAAAGTTGAAATTTCAAACTACGAATATGTGCAGAGAGCCAGAATTTGGCTCCAAAATATTGCTCAGGCCTCAAAATTTGGATATTTGGGATATTTCGAAAACTGCAGGTGAGTGTGTGCGAAATGTGACTCACTGCTGTTTTCAGGACTTGGCATATGTTGGGTATAAAATATCGTAATTTCAAACCGCGAATACGTGCATAGAGCCAGAATTTGGCGCCAAAATATGGCTCAGGTCTTGAAATTGGGATGTTAGGGATCTTTTGAAAACTGCATGGGGGGGTTTGGGACAAATGTGACCAAACGCAGCTTTCAGTACTTGGCATATGTTGGGCACAAAAAAGTCGTAATTTCAAACTGCGAATACGTGCAGAAAGCTAGAATTTGGCTCCAAAATATTCTTCAGGCCTCGAAATTGGGATATTTGGGATATTTCTAAAACTGAAAGAGAATTTGTGCGAAATGTGACTCACTGCCTCTTTCAGGACTTGGCATATGTTGGGTAAAAATATCGTAATTTCAAACCGCGATTGCTTGTATAGTGCCAGAATTTGGCTCCAAAATATGGCTCAGGCCTCGAAATTGGGATGTTTGGGATATTTTGAAAACTGCAGGGAGGTTTGGGACAAATGTGACGAAACGCCGCTTTCAATACTTGGCATATGTTGGGTATATTAATTCGTAATTTCAAACTGCGAATATGTGCGGAGAGCCAGAATTTGGCTCCAAAATATGGCTCATGCCTCGACATTGGGATGTTTGGGATATTTTGAAAACTGCAGGGAGGTTTGGGACAAATGTGACCAAATGCCACTCTCAGTACTTGGCATATGTTGGGTATAAAAAGACGTAATTTCAAACTTCGAATACGTGCAGAGAGCCAGAATTTGGCTCCAAAATATGGCTCAGGCCTCGATTATGTGATGTTTGGGATATTTTGAAAACTGCAGGGAGGTTTGGGACAAATGTAACCAAACGCCGCTTTCAGTACTTGGCATATGTTGGGTATAAAAAATTAGCAATTTCAAACTGCGAGTACGTGCAGAGAGCCAGAATTTGGCTCCAAAATATGGCTCAGGCCTCGAAATTTGGATGTTTGGGATATTTCGAAAACTGCAGGGGGGGGGGGGGTTTGGGACAATTGTGACCAAACGCCGCTTTCAGTACTTGGTATATGTTGGGTATAAAAAAGTCGTAATTTCAAACTGCGAATACGTGCATAGAGCCACAACTTGGCTCCAAAATATGGCTCAGCCCTCGAAATTGGGATGTTTGGGATATTTTGAAAACTGCAGGGGGTGGTTTGGGACAAATGTGACCAAACGCCGCTTTCAGTACTTGGTATATGTTGGGTATAAAAAAGTCGTAATTTCAAACTGCGAATACGTGCATAGAGCCAGAATTTGGCTCCAAAATATGGCTCAGGCCTCGAAATTGGGATGTTTAGGATATTTGGAAAACTGCAGCGGGGAGGTTTGGGACAAATGTGACCAAACGCCGCTTTCAGTACTTGGCATATATTGGGTATAAAAAAGTCGTAATTTCAAACCGCGAATACGTGCATAGAGCCAGAATAAGGCTCCAAAATATGGCTCAGGCCTCGAAATTGGGATGTTTGGGATATTTTGAAAAATGCAGGGTGGATTGAGACAAATGTGACCAAATGCCGCTTTCAGTACTTGGCATATGTTGGGTATAAAAAAGTGGTAATTTCAAACTGCGAATACGTGCAGAGAGCCAGAATTTGGCTCCAAAATATGGCTCAGGCCTCGAAATTGGGATGTTTGGGAAATTTTGAAAATTGCAGGGAGGTTTGGGACAAATTTGACCAAACACCACTTTCAGTACTTGGCATATGTTGGGTATAAAAAGTTGTAATTTCAAACTTCGAATACATGCAGAGAGCCAGGATTTGGCTCCAAAATATGGCTCAGGCCTTGAAATTGGGATGTTTGGGATATTTGGAAAACTACAGGGGGGGTTTGGGACAAATGTTACCAAACGCCGCTTTCAGTACTTGGCATATATTGGATATAAAAAAATCGTAATTTCAAACTGCGAATACATGCAGAGAGCCAGAGTTTGGCACCAAAATATGGCTCATGCCTCGAAATTGGGATGTTTGAGATATTTTGAAAACTGCAGGGGGGATTGAGAGAAATGTGACCAAACGTCGTTTTCAGTACTTGGCATATGTTGGGTATAAAAAAGTGGTAATTTCAAACAGCGATACGTGCAAAGAGCCAGAATTTGGCTCCAAAATATGGCTCAGGCCTCAAAATTGGAATATTTGGGATATTTCGAAAACTGCAGGTGAGTTTGTGCGAAATGTGACGCACTGCCGCTTTCAGGACTTGGCATATGTTGTATATAAAATGTCGTAATTTCAAACCGCGAATACGTGCATAGAGCCAGAATTTGGCTCCAAAATTTGCTCAGGCCTCGAAATTGGGATGTTTGAGATATTTTGAAAACTGCAGGGGGGGTTTGGGACAAATTTGACCAAACGCCGCTTTCAGTACTTGACATATGTTGGGCATAAAAAAGTCGTAATTTCAAACTGCGAATACTTGCAGAAAGCTAGAATTTGGCTCCAAAATAATGTTCAGGCCTCGAAATTGGGATATTTGGGATATTTCGAAAACTGCAGGAGAGTTTGTGCAAAATGTGACTCACTGCCGCTTTCAGACTTAGCGTATGTTGGGTATAAAATATCGTAATTTCAAACAGCGAATACTTGCATAGAGCCAGAATTTGGCTCCAAAATATGGCTCAGGCCTCGAAATTGGGATATTTGGGATATTTTGAAAACTGCAGGGAGGTTTGGGACATATGTGACCAAATGCCACTTTCAGTACTTGGCATATGTTTGGTATAAAAAGTCGTAATTTCAAACATCGAATACGTGCAGAAATCCAGAATTTGGCTTCAAAATATAGCTCAGGCCTCAAAATTGGGATATTTGAGATATTTCGAAAACTGCAGAGGAGTTTGTGCGAAATGTGACTCACTGCCGCTTTCAGGACATCGCATATGTTGTGTATAAAAAGTCGTAATTTCAAACTGCGAATATGTGCATAGAGCCAGAATTTGGCTCCAAAATATTGCTCAGGCCTCAAAATTGGGATGTTTGAGATATTTTGAAAACTGCAGGGGGGGGGGGAGAAATGTGACCAAACGCCGCTTTCAGTACTTGGCATATGTTGGGCATAAAAAAGTTGTAATTTCAAACTGCGAATACGTGCAGAGAGCCAGAATTGGGCTCGAAAATATGGCTCAGGCCTCGAAATTGGGATGTTTGAGATATTTCGAAATTGCAGGGGGGATTGAGACAAATGTGACCAAACGCCGCTTTCAGTACTTGGCATATGTTGGGAATAAAAAAGTCGTAATTTCAAACTGCGAATACGTGCAGAGAGCCAGAGTTTGGCTGCAAAATAGGGCTCAGGCCTAGAAATTGGTTTGTTTGGGATATTTCGAAAAATGAAGGGGAGTTTGTGCAAAATGTGATTTACTGCCGCTTTCACTACTTGGCATATGTTGGGTATAAAAATCGGAATATCAAACTGCGAATACGTGCAGAGAGCCAGAATTTGGCTCCAAAATATGGCTCAGGCCTCGATATTGTGATGTTTGGGATATTTTGAAAACTGCAGGGAGGTTAGGGACAAATGTAACCAAACGCCGCTTTCAGGACTTGGCATATGTTGGGTATAAAAAAGTTGTAATTTCAAACTGCGAATACGTGCAGAGAGCCAGAATTTGGCTCCAAAATATGGCTCAGGCCTCAAAATTTGGATATTTGGGATATTAAAATCGTAATATCAAACTGCGAATACGTGCAGAGAGCCAGAATTTGGCTCCAAAATATGGCTCATGCCTCGAAATTGGGATGTTTGGGATATTTTGAAAACTGCAGGGAGGTGTGGGACAAATGTGACCAAACGCCACTTTCAATACTTGACATATGTTGGGTATAAAAATTCGTAATTTCAAATTGCGAATACGTGCAGGGAGCCAGAATTTGGCTCCAAAATATGGCTCAGGCTTCAAAATTAGGATATTTGGGATTTTTCGAAAACTGCTGGGGAGTTTGTGTGAAATGTGACTCACTGCTGCTTTCAGGACTTTGCATATGTTGGGTATATAAATTTGTAATTTCAAACTGCGAACACGTGCAGAGAGCCAGAATTTGGCTCCAAAATATGGCTCATGCCTCGAAATTGGGATGTTTGGGATATTTTGAAAACTGCAGGGGGGTTTGGGACAAATGTGACCAAATGCCGCTTGCAGTACTTGGCATATGTTGGGTATAAAAAAGTCGTAATTTCAAACAGCGAATACCTGCAGAGAGCCAGAATTTGGCTCCAAAATATGGCTCAGGCCTCAAAATTAGGATATTTGGGATATTTCGAAAACTGCAGTGGAGTTTGTTCGAAATGTGACTCACTGCCGCTTTCAGGACTTGGCATATGTTGGGTATAAAATGTCGTAATTTCAAACCGCGAATACGTGCATAGAGCCAGAATTTTTCTCCAAAATATTGCTCAGGCCTCGAAATTGGGATGTTTGAGATATTTTGAAAACTGCAGAGGGGGGGTTTGGGACAAATGTGACCAAACGAAGCTTTCAGTACTTGGCATATGTTGGACATAAAAAAGTCGTAATTTCAAACTGCGAATACGTGCAGAAAGCTAGAATTTGGCTACAAAATATGGCTCATGCCTCGAAATTGGGTTGTGTTGTTTATTATGAAAACTGCAGGGAGATTTGGGACAATTGTGACCAAACTCCGCTTTCAGTACTTGGTATATGTTGGGGAAAAAAAAGTCGTAATTTCGAACTGCGAATACGTGCATAGAGCCAGAATTTGGCTCCAAAATATGGCTCAGGCCTCGAAATTGGGATGTTTGGGATATTTTGAAAACTGCAGGGTGGATTGAGACAAATGTGACCAAACGCCGCTTTCAGTACTTGGCATATGTTGAGTATAAAAAAGTGGTAATTTCAAACTGCGAATACGTGCAGAGAGCCTGAATTTGGCTCCAAAATATGGCTCAGGCTTCGATATTGTGATGTTTGGGATATTTTGAAAACTGCAGGGAGGTTTGGGACAAATGTAACCAAACGCCGCTTTCAGTACTTGGCATATGTTGGGTATAAAAAATTCGTAATTTCATACTGCGAATACGTGCAGAGAGCCAGAATTTGGCTCCAAAATATTGCTCAGGCCTCGAAATTGGGATGTTTGGGATATTTTGAAAACTGCAGGGAGGTGCGGGACAAATGTGACTAAAAGCCACTTTTAGTACTTGGCATATGTTGGGTATAAAAAGTCGTAATTTCAAATTGCGAATACGTGCAAAGAGCCCGAATTTGGCTCCAAAATATTGCTCAAGCCTCGAAATTGGGATGTTTGGGATATTTTGAAAACTGCAGGGAGGTGCGGGACAAATGTGACTAAAAGCCACTTTTAGTACTTGGCATATGTTGCGTATAAAAAAGTGGTAATTTCAAACTGCGATTACGTGCAGAGAGCCAGAATTTGGCTCCAAAATATTGCTCAGGCCTCGAAATTGGAATATTTGGGATATTTTGAAAGCTGCAAGGAGGTTTGGGACAAATTTGACCAAACGCCACTTTCAGTACTTGGCATATGTTGGGTATAAAAATTCGTAATTTCAAACTTCGAATACGTTCAGAGAGCCAGAATTTGGCTCTAAAATATTTCTCAGGCCTCGAAATTGGGATATTTGGGATATTTCGAAACTGCAGGGGAGTTTGTGCGAAATGTGTCTCACTGCCGCTTTCAGGACTTGGCATATGTTGGGTATAAAAATCGTAATATCAAACTGCGAATACGTGCAGAGAGCCAGAATTTGGCTCCAAAATATGGCTCATGCCTCGAAATTGGGATGTTTGGGATATTTTGAAAACTGCAGGGAGGTGTGGGACAAATGTGACCAAACGCCACTTTCAATACTTGACATATGTTGGGAATAAAAAGTCGTATTTTCAAATTGCGAATACGTGCAGAGAGCCCGAATTTCGCTCCCAAATATGGCTCAGGCCTCAAAATTGGGATATTTGGGATATTTCGAAAACTGCAGGGGAGTTTGTGCGAAATATGACTAACTGCTGGTTTCAGGACTTGGCATATGTTGGGTACAAAATGTCGTAATTTCAAACTGCGAATACGTGCAGAGAGCCAGAATTTGTCTCTAAAATATTGCTCAGGCCTCGAAATTGGAATATTTGGGATATTTTGAAAGCTGCAAGGAGTTTTGGGACAAATTTGACCAAACGCCACTTTCAGTACTTGGCATATGTTGGGTATAAAAATTCGTAATTTCAAACTTCGAATACGTTCAGAGAGCCAGAATTTGGCTCCAAAATATTGCTCAGGCCTCGAAATTGGAATATTTGGGATATTTTGAAAGCTGCAAGGAGGTTTGGGACAAATATGACCAAACGCCACTTTTAGTACTTGGCATATGTTGGGTCTAAAAATCGTAAAATCAAACTGCGAATACGTGCAGAGAGCCAGAATTTGGCTCCAAAATATGGCTCATGCCTCGAAATTGGGATGTTTGGGATATTTTGAAAACTGAAGGGAGGTGTGGGACAAATGTGACCAAACGCCACTTTCAATACTTGACATATGTTGGGTATAAAAAGTCGTAATTTCAAATTGCGAATACGTGCAGAGAGCCAGAATTTGGCTCCAAAATATGGATCAGGCCTCAAAATTAGGATATTTGGGATATTTCGAAAACTGCAGGGGGGTTTGGGACAAATGTGACCAAATGCCGCTTTCAGTACTTGGCATATGTTGGGTATAAAAAAGTCGTAATTTCAAACAGCGAATACGTGCAGAGAGCCAGAATTTGGCTCCAAAATATGACTCAGGACTCGAAATTGGGATATTTGGGATAATTCGAAAACTCCAGGGGAGTTTGTGCGAAATGTGACTCACTGCCACTTTCAAGACTTGGCATATGTTGGGTATAAAATGTCGTAATTTCAAACCGCGAATACGTGCATAGAACCAGAATTTGGCTCCAAAATATGGCTCAGGCCTCGAAATTGGGATGTTTGGGATATTTTGAAACCTGCAGGGGGATTTGGGACAAATGTGACCAAACGTCGGTTTCAAGACTTGGCATATGTTGAGTATAAAATGTCGTAATTTCAAAAACCGAATACGTGCAGAGAGCCAAAATTTGGCTCCAAAATATGGCTCAGGCCTCGAAGTTGGGATGTTTGGGATATTTTGAAAACTGCAGGGAGGTTTGGGACAAATTTGACCAAGCGCAACTTTCAGTACTTGGCATATGTTGGGTATACAAATTCGTAATTTCAAACTTCGAATACGTGCAGAGAGCCAGAGTTTGGCTCCAAAATATGGCTCACGCCTCGAAATTGGGATGTTTGGGATATTTTGAAAACTGCAGGGGAGTTTGTGCAAAATGTGACTCACTGCCGCTTTCAGTACTTGGCATATGTTGGTTATAAAAATCGTAATATCAAACTGCGAATACGTGCAGAGAGCCTGAATTTGGCTCCAAAATATGGCTCAGGCCTCGATATTGTGATGTTTGGGATATTTTGAAAACTGCAGGGAGGTTTGGGACAAATGTAACCAAACGCAGCTTTAAGTACTTGGCATCTGTTGGGTATAAAAAATTCGTAATTTCATACTGCGAATACGTGCAGAGAGCTAGAATTTGGCTCCAAAATATGGCTCAGGCCTTGAAATTGGGATATTTGGGATATTTCGAAAACTGCAGGGGAGTTTGTGCGAAAAGTGACTCACTGCCGCTTTCAGGACTTTACATATGTTGGGTATATAAATTCGTAATTTCAAACTGCGAATACGTGCAGAGAGCCAGAATTTGGCTCCAAAATATGGCACATGCCTCGAAATTGGGATGTTTGGGATGTTTTGAAAACTGCAGGGAGGTGTGGGACAAATGTGACCAAATGCCACTTTCAGTACTTGGGATATGTTGGGTAAAAAAAGTCGTAATTTCAAATTGCGAATAAGTGCAGAGAGCCAGAATTTGGCCCCAAAATATGGCTCAGGCCTCAAAATTGGGATATTTGGGATATTACGAAAACTGCAGGGGAGATTGTGCGAAATGTGACTCACTACCGCTTTCAGGACTTGGCATAAGTTGGGTATATAAATTCGTAATTTCAAACTACGAATACGTGCAGAGAGCCAGAATTTGGCTCCAAAATATGGCTCATGCCTCGAAATTGGGATGTTTGGGATATTTTGAAAACTGCAGGGAGGTGTTGGACAAATGTGACCAAACGCAACTCTCAGTACTTGGCATATGTTTGGTATAAAAAGTCGTAATTTCAAATTGCGAATAAGTGCAGAGAGCCAGAATTTGGCCCCAAAATATGGCTCAGGCCTCAAAATTGGGATATTTGGGATATTACGAAAACTGCAGGGGAGATTGTGCGAAATGTGACTCACTACCGCTTTCAGGACTTGGCATAAGTTGGGTATATAAATTCGTAATTTCAAACTACGAATACGTGCAGAGAGCCAGAATTTGGCTCCAAAATATGGCTCATGCCTCGAAATTGGGATGTTTGGGATATTTTGAAAACTGCAGGGAGGTGTTGGACAAATGTGACCAAACGCAACTCTCAGTACTTGGCATATGTTTGGTATAAAAAGTCGTAATTTCAAATTGCGAATAAGTGCAGAGAGCCAGAATTTGGCCCCAAAATATGGCTCAGGCCTCAAAATTGGGATATTTGGGATATTACGAAAACTGCAGGGGAGATTGTGCGAAATGTGACTCACTGCCGCTTTCAAGACTTGGCATATGTTGAGTATTAAATGTCGTAATTTCCAAAACCGAATACGTGCAGAGAGCTAGAATTTGGGTCCAAAATATGGCTCATGCCTCGAAATTGGGATGTTTGGGATATTTTGAAAACTGCAGGGAGGTTTGGAACAAATGTGACCAAACGCCACTTTCAGTCCTTGGCTTATGTTGGGTATAAAAAGTCGTAATTTCAATCTTCGAATACGTGAAGAGAGCCAGAATTTGGCTCCAAAATATGGCTCAGGCCTCAAAATTGGGATATTTGGGATATTTCGAAAACTGCAGGGGAGTTTGTGCGAAATGTGACTCACTGCGGCTTTCTGGACTTGGCATATGTTGAGCATAAAATGTTGTAATTTCATACCGCGAATACGTGCATAGAGCCAGAATTTTGCTCCAAAATATGGCTCTGGCCTCGAAATTAGGATGTTTGGGATATTTTGAAAACTGCAGGGAGGTTTGGGACAAATGTAACCAAACGCCGCTTTCAGTACTTGGCATATGTTGGGTATAAAAAAATCGTAATTTCATACTGCGAATACGTGCAGAGAGCCAGAATTTATTTGGCTCCAAAATATGGCTCAGGCCTCGAAATTGGGATATTTGGGATACTTCGAAAACTGCAGGGGAGTTTGCGCAAAATGTGACTCACTGCCGCTTTCAGGACTTGGCATATGTTGGGTATGAAATGTAGTAATTTCAAACTGCGAATACGTGCATAGAGCCAGAATTTGGCTCCAAAATATTGCTCAGTCCTCGAAATTGGGATGTTTGGGATATTTTTAAAACTGCAGGGGGGTTTGGGACAAATATGACCAAACGCCGCATTCAGAACTTGGCATATGTTGGGTATAAAAAGTCGTAATTTCAAACTGCGAATACGTGCAGAGAGCTTGAATTTGGTTCAGGCCTCGAAAGTGGGATGTTTGGGATATTTTGAAAACTGCAGGGGGGGTTTTGGACAAATGTGACCAAACGCCGCGTTCAGTACTTAGTATATGTTGGGCATAAAAAAGTCGTAATTTCAAACTGCGAATACGTGCAGAGAGCCAGAATTTGGCTCCAAAATATTGCTCAGGCCTCGAAATTGGGATTTTTCGAGAACTGCAGGGGAGTTTGTGCGAAATGTGACTCACTGCCGCTTTCAGGACTTGGCATATGTTGGGTATAAAATGTAGTAATTTCAAACCGCGAATACGTGCATAGAGCCAGAATTTGGCTCCAAAATATGGCTCATGTCTCGAAATTGGGATGTTTGCGATGTTTTGAAAACTGCAGGGAGGTGTGGGACAAATGTGACCAAACGCCACTTTCAGTACTTGGCATATGTTGGGTAAAAAAAGTCGTAATTTCAAATTGCGAATACGTGCAGAGAGTCAGAATTTGGCTCAAAAATATGGCTCAGGCCTCAAAATTGGGATATTTGGGATAATTCGAAAACTCCAGGGGAGTTTGTGCGAAATGTGACTCACTGCCACTTTCAAGACTTGGCATATGTTGGGTATAAAATGTCGTAATTTCAAACCGCGAATACGTGCATAGAACCAGAATTTGGCTCCAAAATATGGCTCAGGCCTCGAAATTGGGATGTTTGGGATATTTTTAAAACTGCAGGGGGGTTTGGGACAAATATGACCAAATGCCGCATTCAGAACTTGGCATATGTTGGGTATAAAAAGTCGTAATTTCAAACTGCGAATACGTGCAGAGAGCTTGAATTTGTCTCCAAAATATGGCTGAGGCCTCGAAAGTGGGATGTTTGGGATATTTTAAAAACTGCAGGGGGGGTTTTGGACAAATGTGACCAAACGCCGCGTTCAGAACTTGGCATATGTTGGGTATAAAAAAGTCGTAATTTCAAACTGCGAATACGTACTGAGAGCCAGAATTTGGCTCCAAAATATGGCTCAGGCCTCGAAAATGGGATATTTGGGATATTTCGAAAACTACAGGGGAGTTTGTGCGAAATGTGACTCACTGCCGCTTTCAGGACTTGGCATATGTTTGGTATATAAATTCGTAATTTCAAACTGCGAATACGTGCAGAGAGCCACAATTTGGCTCCAAAATATGACTCATGCCTCGAAATTGGTATGTTTGGGATATTTTGAAAATTGCAGGGAGGTGTGGGACAAATGTGACCAAACGCCACTTTTAGTACTTGGCATATGTTGGGTATACAAGTTCGTAATATCAAACTGCGAATACGTGCAGAGAGCTTGAATTTGGCTCCAAAATATGGCTGTGGCCTCGAAAGTGGGATGTTTGGGATATTTTGAAAACTGCAGGGGAGGTTTTGGACTAATGTGACCAAACGCCGCGTTCAGTCCTTGGCATATGTTGGGTATAAAAAGTCGTAATTTCAAACTTCGAATACGTGAAGAGAGCCAGAATTTGACTCCAAAATATGGCTCAGGCCTCAAAATTGGGATATATGGGATATTTTGAAAACTGCAGGGAGGTTTGCGACAAATGTGAGCAAACGCCACTTTCAGTCCTTGGCATATGTTGGGTATACAAGTTCGTAATATCAAACTGCGAATACGTGCAGAGAGCTTGAATTTGGCTCCAAAATATGGCTGTGGCCTCGAAAGTGGGATGTTTGGGATATTTTGAAAACTGCAGGGGAGGTTTTGGACTAATGTGACCAAACGCCGCGTTCAGTACTTGGCATATGTTTGGTATAAAAAAAGTCGTAATTTCAAACTGCGAATACGTGCAGAGAGCCAGAATTTTGCTCCAAAATATTGCTCAGGCCTCGAAATTGGGATATTTGGGATATTTTGAAAACTCCAGGGGAGTTTGTGCGAAATGTGACTCACTGCCGCTTTCAGGACTTGGCATATGTTGGGTATATAAATTCGTAATTTCAAACTGCGAATACGTGCAGAGAGCTTGAATTTGGCTCCAAAATATGGCTGTGGCCTCGAAAGTGGGATGTTTGGGATATTTTGAAAACTGCAGGGGAGGTGTGGGACAAATGTGACCAAACGCCACTTTACTACTTGGCATATGTTGGGTATAAAAAGTCGTAATTTCAAACTGCGAATACGTGCAGAGAGCCACAATTTGGCTCCAAAATATTGTTCAGGCCTCGAAATTGGGATATATGGGATATTTTGAAAACTGCAAGGAGGTTTGGGACAAATTGGACCAAACGCCACTTTCAGTACTTAGCATATGTTGGGTATAAAAATTCGTAATTTCAAACTTAGAATACGTGCAGATAGCCAGAATTTGGCTCCAAAATATTGCTCAGGCCTCGAAATTGGGAAATTTGGGATATTTTGAAAACTGCAGGGAGGTGTGGGACAAATGTGACCAAACGCCACTTTAAATACTTGACATATGTTGGGTATAAAAAGTCGTAATTTCAAATTGCGAATACGTGCATAGAGCCAGAATTTGGCTCCAAAATATGGCTAAGGCCTCGAAATTGGGATGTTTGGGATATTTTGAAAACTGAAGGGGGGGATTGGGACAAATGTGACCACACGCCACTTTTAGTACTTTGTATATGTTGGGTATAAAAAAGTCGTAATTTCAAACAGCGAATACGTGCAGAGAGCCAGAATTTGGCTGTAAAATATGGCTCAGACCTCGAAATTTTGATATTTGGGATATTTCGAAAACTCCAGGGGAGTTTGTGCGAAATGTGACTCACTGCCGCTTTCAAGACTTGGCATATGTTGGGTATAAAATGTCGTAATTTCCAAAACCGAATACGTGCAGAGAGCTAGAATTTGGGTCCAAAATATGGCTCATGCCTCGAAATTGGAATGTTTGGGATATTTTGAAAACTGTAGGGAGGTTTGGGACAAATGTGACCAAACGCCACTTTCAGTCCTTGGCTTATGTTGGGTATAAAAAGTCGTATTTTCAAAACTCGAATACGTGAAGAGAGCCAGAATTTGGCTCCAAAATATGGCTCAGGCCTCAAAATTGGGATATTTGGGATATTTCGAAAACTGCAGGGGAGTTTGTGCGAAATGTGACTCACTGCCGCTTTCAGGACTTGGCATATGTTGGGTATAAAATGTTGTAATTTCAAACCGCGAATACGTGCATAGAGTCAGAATTTGGCTCCAAAATATGGCTCTGGCCTCGAAATTGGGATGTTTGGGATATTTTGAAAACTGCAGGGAGGTTTGGGACAAATGTGACCAAACGCCACTTTCAGTCCTTGGCATATGTTGGGTATACAAATTCGTAATATCAAACTGCGAGTACGTGCAGAGAGCCTGAATTTGGCTCCAAAATATGGCTCAGGCCTCGATATTCTGATGTTTGGGATATTTTGAAAACTGCAGGGAGGTTTGGGACAAATGTAACCAAACGCCGCATTCAGAAATTGGCATATGTTGGGTATAAAAAGTCGTAATTTCAAACTGCGAATACGTGCAGAGGGCTTGAATTTGGCTCCAAAATATGGCTGAGGCCTCGAAAGTGGGATGTTTGGGATTTTTTAAAAACTGCAGGGGGGGTTTTGGACAAATGTGACCAAACGCCGCGTTCAGTACTTGGCATATGTTGGGTATAAAAAATTCGTAATTTCAAACTGCGAATACGTGCAGAGAGCCAGAATTTGGCTCCAAAATATGGCTCAGGCCTCGAAATTGGGATATTTGGGATATTTCGAAAACTACAGGGGAGTTTGTGAGAAATGTGATTCACTGCATCTTTCAAGACGTGGCATATGTTGGGTATAAAATGTCGTGATTTCAAACAGCGAATACGTGCATAGAGCCAGAATTTGGCTCCAAAATATGGCTCATGCCTCGAAATTGGGATGTTTGGGATATTTTGAAAACTGCAGGGGGGGTTTGGGACAAATGTGACCAAACGCCTCTTTCAATACTTGGTATATGTTGGATATAAAATGTCGTAATTTCAAACCTCGAATACGTGTATAGAGCCAGAATTTGGCTCCAAAATATGGCTAAGGCCTCGAAATTGGTATGTTTGGGATATTTTGAAAACTGCAGGGGGGGGGGTCGAGACAAATGTGACCAAACGCCGCTTTCAGTACTTGGCATATGTTGGGTATAAAAAAGTCGTAATTTCAAACTGCGAATACGTGCAGAGAGCTTGAATTTGGCTCAGGCCTCAAAAGTGGGATATTTGGGATATTTTGAAAACTGCAGGGGGGGGTTTGAACAAATGTGACCAAACGCCGCGTTCAGTACTTAGCATATGTTGGGTATAAAAAAGTCGTAATTTCAAACTGCGAATACGTGCAGAGAGCCAAAATTTGGCTCCAAAATATGGCTAATGCCTCGAAATTGGGATGTTTAGGATATTTTGAAAACTGCAGGGAGGTGTGGGACAAATGTAACCAAACGCCACTTTCAGTACTTGGCATATGTTGGGTATAAAAAGTCGTAATTTCAAACTTCGAATACGTGCAGAGAGCTAGAATTTGGCTCCAAAATATGGCTCAGGCCTCAAAATGAGGATATTTGGGATATTTCGAAAACTGCAGGGGAGTTTGTGCGAAATGTGACTCACTGCCGCTTTCAGGACTTGGCATATGTTGGGTATAAAATTTCGTAATTTCAAACCGCGAATACGTGCATAGAGCCAGAATTTGGCTCCAAAATATGGCTAAGGCCTCGAAATTGGGATGTTTGGGATATTTTGAAAACTGCAGGGGGGGTTTGGGACAAATGTGACCACACGCCGCTTTCAGTACTTTGCATATGTTGGGTATAAAAAAGTCGTAATTTCAAACAGCGAAAACGTGCAGAGAGCCTGAATTTGGCTATAAAATATGGCTCAGGCCTCGATATTCTGATGTTTGGGATACTTTGAAAATTGCAGGGAGGTTTGGGACAAATGTAACCAAACGCCGCATTCAGTACTTGGCATATGTTGGGTATAAAATATTCGTAATTTCATACTGCGAATACGTGCAGAGAGCCAGAATTTGGCTCGAAAATATGGCTCAGGCCTCGAAATTGGGATATTTGGGATATTTCGAAAACTGTAGGCTAGTTTCTGCAAAATTTGACTCACTGCCGCTTTCAGGACTTGGCATATGTTGGGTCTAAAAAGTCTTAATTTCAAACTGCGAATACGTGCATAGAGCCAGAATTTGGCTCCAAAATATTGCTCAGTCCTCGAAATTGGGATGTTTGGGATATTTTGAAAACTGCAGGGGGGTTTGGGACAAATATGACCAAACGCCGCGTTCAGAACTTGGCATATGTTGGGTATAAAAAAGTCGTAATTTCAAACTGCGAATACGTGCAGAGAGCCAGAATTTGGCTCCAAAATATGGCTCAGGCCTCGAAATTGGGATATTTGGGATATTTCGAAAACTACAGGGGAGTTTGTGAGAAATGTGATTCACTGCCGCTTTCAAGACGTGGCATATGTTGGGTATAAAATGTCGTAATTTCAAACCGCGAATACGTGCATAGAGCCAGAATTTGGCTCCAAAATATGGCTCATGCCTCGAAATTGGGATGTTTGGGATATTTTGAAAACTGCAGGGAGGTTTGGGACAAATGTGACAAAACGCCACTTTCAGTCCTTGGCATATGTTGGGTATACAAGTTCGTAATATCAAACTGCGAATACGTGCAGAGAGCTTGAATTTGGCTCCAAAATATGGCTGTGGCCTCGAAAGTAGGATGTTTGGGATATTTTGAAAACTGCAGGGGAGGTTTTGGACTAATGTGACCAAACGCCGCGTTCAGTCCTTGGCATATGTTGGGTATAAAAAGTCGTAATTTCAAACTTCGAATACGTGAAGAGAGCCAGAATTTGACTCCAAAATATGGCTCAGGCCTCAAAATTGGGATATATGGGATATTTTGAAAACTGCAGGGAGGTTTGCGACAAATGTGACCAAACGCCACTTTCAGTCCTTGGCATATGTTGGGTATACAAGTTCGTAATATCAAACTGCGAATACGTGCAGAGAGCTTGAATTTGGCTCCAAAATATGGCTGTGGCCTCGAAAGTGGGATGTTTGGGATATTTTGAAAACTGCAGGGGAGGTTTTGGACTAATGTGACCAAACGCCGCGTTCAGTACTTGGCATATGTTTGGTATAAAAAAGTCGTAATTTCAAACTGCGAATACGTGCAGAGAGCCAGAATTTTGCTCCAAAATATTGCTCAGGCCTCGAAATTGGGATATTTGGGATATTTTGAAAACTCCAGGGGAGTTTGTGCGAAATGTGACTCACTGCCGCTTTCAGGACTTGGCATATGTTGGGTATATAAATTCGTAATTTCAAACTGCGAATACGTGCAGAGAGCTTGAATTTGGCTCCAAAATATGGCTGTGGCCTCGAAAGTGGGATGTTTGGGATATTTTGAAAACTGCAGGGGAGGTGTGGGACAAATGTGACCAAACGCCACTTTACTACTTGGCATATGTTGGGTATAAAAAGTCGTAATTTCAAACTGCGAATACGTGCAGAGAGCCACAATTTGGCTCCAAAATATTGTACAGGCCTCGAAATTGGGATATATGGGATATTTTGAAAACTGCAAGGAGGTTTGGGACAAATTGGACCAAACGCCACTTTCAGAACTTAGCATATGTTGGGTATAAAAATTCGTAATTTCAAACTTAGAATACGTGCAGATAGCCAGAATTTGGCTCCAAAATATTGCTCAGGCCTCGAAATTGGGAAATTTGGGATATTTTGAAAACTGCAGGGAGGTGTGGGACAAATGTGACCAAACGCCACTTTAAATACTTGACATATGTTGGGTATAAAAAGTCGTAATTTCAAATTGCGAATACGTGCATAGAGCCAGAATTTGGCTCCAAAATATGGCTAAGGCCTCGAAATTGGGATGTTTGGGATATTTTGAAAACTGAAGGGGGGGATTGGGACAAATGTGACCACACGCCACTTTTAGTACTTTGTATATGTTGGGTATAAAAAAGTCGTAATTTCAAACAGCGAATACGTGCAGAGAGCCAGAATTTGGCTGTAAAATATGACTCAGACCTCGAAATTTTGATATTTGGGATATTTCGAAAACTCCAGGGGAGTTTGTGCGAAATGTGACTCACTGCCGCTTTCAAGACTTGGCATATGTTGGGTATAAAATGTCGTAATTTCCAAAACCGAATACGTGCAGAGAGCTAGAATTTGGGTCCAAAATATGGCTCATGCCTCGAAATTGGAATGTTTGGGATATTTTGAAAACTGTAGGGAGGTTTGGGACAAATGTGACCAAACGCCACTTTCAGTCCTTGGCTTATGTTGGGTATAAAAAGTCGTATTTTCAAAACTCGAATACGTGAAGAGAGCCAGAATTTGGCTCCAAAATATGGCTCAGGCCTCAAAATCGGGATATTTGGGATATTTCGAAAACTGCAGGGGAGTTTGTGCGAAATATGACTCACTGCCGCTTTCAGGACTTGGCATATGTTGGGTATAAAATGTTTTAATTTCAAACCGCGAATACGTGCATAGAGTCAGAATTTGGCTCCAAAATATGGCTCATGCCTCGAAATTGGGATGTTTGGGATATTTTGAAAACTGCAGGGGGGGTTTGGGACAAATGTGACCAAACGCCTCTTTCAATACTTGGTATATGTTGGATATAAAATGTCGTAATTTCAAACTGCGAATACGTGCAGAGAGCTTGAATTTGGCTCCAAAATATGGCTGTGGCCTCGAAAGTGGGATGTTTGGGATATTTTGAAAACTGCAGGGGAGGTGTGGGACAAATGTGACCAAACGCCACTTTACTACTTGGCATATGTTGGGTATAAAAAGTCGTAATTTCAAACTGCGAATACGTGCAGAGAGCCACAATTTGGCTCCAAAATATTGTTCAGGCCTCGAAATTGGGATATATGGGATATTTTGAAAACTGCAAGGAGGTTTGGGACAAATTGGACCAAACGCCACTTTCAGTCCATGGCATATGTTGGGTATACAAATTCGTAATATCAAACTGCGAGTACGTGCAGAGAGCCTGAATTTGGCTCCGAAATATGGCTCAGGCCTCGATATTCTGATGTTTGGGATATTTTGAAAACTGCAGGGAGGTTTGGGACAAATGTAACCAAACGCCGCATTCAGAAATTGGCATATGTTGGGTATAAAAAGTCGTAATTTCAAACTGCGAATACGTGCAGAGGGCTTGAATTTGGCTCCAAAATATGGCTCATGCCTCGAAATTGGGATGTTTGGGATATTTTGAAAACTGCAGGGGGGGTTTGGGACAAATGTGACCAAACGCCTCTTTCAATACTTGGTATATGTTGGATATAAAATGTCGTAATTTCAAACCTCGAATACGTGTATAGAGCCAGAATTTGGCTCCAAAATATGGCTAAGGCCTCGAAATTGGTATGTTTGGGATATTTTGAAAGCTGCAGGGAGGTTTGGGACAAATGTGACCAAACGCCACTTTCAGTCCTTGGCATATGTTGGGTATACAAATTCGTAATATCAAACTGCGAATACGTGCAGAGAGCCTGAATTTGGCTCTAAAATATGGCTCAGGCCTCGATATTCTGATGTTTGGGATATTTTGAAAACTGCAGGGAGGTTTGGGACAATTGTAACCAAACGCCGCTTTCAGTACTTGGCATATGTTGGGTATAAAAAATTCGTAATTTCATACTGCGAATACGTGCAGAGAGCCAGAATTTATTTGGCTCCAAAATATTGCTCAGGCCTCGAAATTGGGATATTTCGAAAACTGCAGGGGAGTTTGTGCGAAATGTGACTCACTGCCGCTTTCAGGACTTGGCATATGTTGGGTATAAAATGTAGTAATTTCAAACCGCGAATACGTGCATAGAGCCAGAATTTGGCTCCAAAATATGGCTCATGCCTCAAAATTGGGATGTTTGGGATGTTTTGAAAACTGCAAGGAGGTGTGGGACAAATGTGACCAAACGCCACTTTCAGTACTTGGCATATGTTGGGTAAAAAAAGTCGTAATTTCAAATTGCGGATACGTGCAGAGAGCTTGAATTTGGCTCCAAAATATGGCTGAGGCCTCGAAAGTGGGATGTTTGGGATATTTTAAAAACTGCAGGGGGGTTTTGGAAAAATGTGACCAAACGCCGCGTTCAGAACTTGGCATATGTTGGGTATAAAAAAGTCGTAATTTCAAACTGCGAATACGTGCAGAGAGCCAGAATTAGGCTCCAAAATATGGCTCAGACCTCGAAATTTTGATATTTGGGATATTTCGAAAACTCCAAGGGAGTTTTGGCGAAATGTGACTCAGTGCCGCTTACAAGACTTGGCATATGTTGGGAATAAAATGTCGTAACTTCAAACCGTGAATACGTGCATAGAGCCAGAATTTGGCTCCAAAATATGGCTCAGGCCTCGAAATTGGGATGTTTGGGATATTTTGAAAACTGCAGGGGAGTTTGTGCGAAATGTGACTCACTGCCGCTTTCATGACTTGGCATATGTTGGGTATAAAATATCATAATTTCCAAAACCGAATACGTGCAGAGTGCTAGAATTTGGCTCCAAAATATGGCTCATGCCTCGAAATTGGGATGTTTGGGATATTTTGAAAACTGCAGGGAGGTTTGGGAAAAATGTGGCCAAACGCCACTTTCAGTCCTTGGCATATGTTGGGTATAAAAATTCGTAATTTCAAACTTCGATTACGTGAAGAGAGCCAGAATTTGACTCCAAAATATGGCTCAGGCCTCAAAATTGGGATATTTGGAATATTTCGAAAACTGCAGGGGAGTTTGTGCAAAATGTGACTGACTGACGCATTCAGGACTTGGCATATGTTGGGTATAAAATGTTGTGATTTGAAACCGCGAATACGTGCATAGAGCCAGAATTTGGCTCCAAAATATGGCTCTGGCCTCGAAATTGGGATGTTTGGGATATTTTGAAAACTGCAGGGAGGTTTGGGAAAAATGTGACCAAACGCCACTTTCAGTCCTTGGCATATGTTGGGTATACAAGTTCGTAATATCAAACTGCGAATACGTGCAGAGAGCTTGAATTTGGCTCCAAAATATGGCTGAGGCCTCGAAAGTGGGATGTTTGGGATATTTTGAAAACTGCAGGGGAGGTTTTGGACAAATGTGACCAAACGCCGCGTTCAGTACTTGGCATATTTTGGGTATAAAAAAGTCATTATTTCAAACTGCGAATACGTGCAGAGAGCCAGAATTTGGCTCCAAAATATTGCTCAGGCCTCGAAATTAGGATATTTGGGATATTTTGAAAACTCCAGGGGAGTTTGTGTGAAATGTGACTCACTGCCGCTTTCAGGACTTGGCATATGTTGGGTATATAAATTCGTAATTTCAAACTGCGAATACGTGCAGAGAGCCAGAATTTGGCTCCAAAATATTGTTCAGGCCTCGAAATTGGGATATATGGGATATTTTGAAAACTGCAAGGAGGTTTGGGACAAATTGGACCAAACGCCACTTTCAGTACTTAGCATATGTTGGGTATAAAAATTCGTAATTTCAAACTTAGAATACGTGCAGATAGCCAGAATTTGGCTCCAAAACATTGCTCAGGCCTCGAAATTGGGAAATTTGGGATATTTTGAAAACTGCAGGGAGGTGTGGGACAAATGTGACCAAACGCCACTTTAAATACTTGACATATGTTGGGTATAAAAATTCGTAATTTCAAATTGCGAATACGTGCAGAGAGCCAGAATTTGGCTCCAAAATATGGCTCTGGCCTCAAAATTAGGATATTTGGGATATTTCGAAAACTGCAGGGGAGTTTGTGCGAAATGTGACTCACTGCCGCTTTCAAGACTTGGCATATGTTGGCTATAAAATGTCGTAATTTCCAAAACCGAATACGTGCAAAGAGCTAGAATTTGGGTCCAAAATATGGCTCCTGCCTCGAAATTGGAATGTTTGGGATATTTTGAAAACTGTAGGGAGGTTTGGGACAAATGTGACCAAACGCCACTTTCAGTCCTTGGCTTATGTTGGGTATAAAAAGTCGTATTTTCAATATTCGAATAAGTGAAGAGAGCCAGAATTTTGCTCCAAAATATGGCTCAGGCCTCAAAACTGGGATATTTGGGATATTCCGAAAACTGCAGGGGAGTTTGTGCGAAATGTGACTCACTGCCGCTTTCAGGACTTGGCATATGTTGGGTATAAAATGTTGTAATTTAAAACCGCGAATACGTGCATAGAGTCAGAATTTGGCTCCAAAATATGGCTCTGGCCTCGAAGTTGGGATGTTTGGGATATTTTGAAAACTGCAGGGAGGTTTGGGACAAATGTGACCAAACGCCACTTTCAGTCCTTGGCATATGTTGGGTATACAAATTCGTAATATCAAACTGCGAGTACGTGCAGAGAGCCTGAATTTGGCTCCAAAATATGGCTCAGGCCTCGAAAGTGGGATGTTTGGGATATTTTGAAAACTGCAGGGAGGTTTGGGACAAATGTAACCAAACGCCTCATTCAGAACTTGGCATATGTTGGGTATAAAAAGTCGTAATTTCATACTGCGAATACGTGCAGAGAGCTTGAATTTGGCTCCAAAATATGGCTGAGGCCTCGAAAGTGGGATGTTTGGGATATTTTGAAAACTGCAGGGGAGGTTTTGGACAAATGTGACCAAACGCCGCGTTCAGTACTTGGCATATGTTGGGTATAAAAAATTCGTAATTTCAAACTGGGAATACGTGCAGAGAGCCAGAATTTGGCTCCAAAATATGGCTCAGGCCTCGAAATTGGGATATTTGGGATATTTCAAAACTACAGGGGAGTTTGTGAGAAATGTGATTCACTGCAGCTTTCAAGACGTTGCATATGTTGGGTATAAAATGTCGTAATTTCAAACCGCGAATACGTGCATAGAGCCAGAATTTGGCTCCAAAATATGGATCAGGCCTCGAAATTGGGATGTTTGGGAATATTTTGAAAACTGCAGGAGGGGTTTGGGACAAATGTGACCAAACGCTGCTTTCAATACTTGGTATATGTTGGATATAAAATGTCGTAATTTCAATCCGCGAATACGTGTATAGAGCCAGAATTTGGCTCCAAAATATGGCTAAGGCCTCGAAATTGGAATGTTTGGGATATTTTGAAAACTGCAGGGGGGGGGGGGGATTTGAGACAAATGTGACCAAACGCCGCTTTCAGTACTTGGCATATGTTGGGTATAAAAAAGTCTTAATTTCAAACTGCGAATACGTGCAGAGAGCCAGAATTTGGCTCCAAAATATGGCTCAGACCTCGAAATTTTGATATTTAGTGATATTTCGAAAACTCCAGGGGAGTTTGGGCGAAATGTGACTCACTGCCCCTTACAAGACTTGGCATATGTTGGGTATAAAATGTCGTAATTTCAAACCGCGAATACGTGCATAGAGCCAGAATTTGGCTCCAAAATATGGCTCAGGCCTCGAAATTGGGATGTTTGGGATATTTTGAAAACTGCAGGTGGGTTTGGGACAAATGTGACCAAACGCCGCTTTCAGTACATGGTATATGTTGGGTAAAAAAAAGTCGTAATTTCAAACTGCGAATACGTGCATAGAGCCAGAATTTGGCTCCAAAATATGGCTCAAGCCTCGAAATTGGGATGTTTGGGATATTTTGAAAACTGCAGGGGAGTTTGTGGGAAATGTGACTCACAGCAACTTTCATGACTTGGCATATGTTGGGTATAAAATATCGTAATTTCCGAAACCGAATACGTGCAGAGAGCTAGAATTTGGCTCCAAAATATGGCTCATGCCTCGAAATTGGGATGTTTGGGATATTTTGAAAACTGCAGGGAGGTTTGGGACAAATGTGACCAAATGCCACTATCAGTCCTTTGCATATGTTGGGTATAAAAAGTCGTAATTTCAAACTTCGAATACGTGAAGAGAGCCAGAATTTAGCTCCAAAATATGGCTCAGGCCACAAAATTGGGATATTTGGGATATTTCGACAACTGCAGGGGAGTTTGTGCAAAATGTGACTCACTGAAGCATTCAGGACTTGGCATATGTTGGGTATAAAATGTTGTAATTTCAAACTGCGAATACGTGCATAGAGCCAGAATTAGGCTCCAAAATATGGCTCTGGCCTCGAAATTGGGATGTTTGGGATATTTTGAAAACTGCAGGGAGGTTTGGGACAAATGTAACCAAACGCCACTTTCAGTACTTGGCATATGTTGGGTATAAAAAGTCGTAATTTCAAACTGCGAATACGTGCAGAGAGCTTGAATTTGGCTCCAAAATATGGCTGAGGCCTCGAAAGTGGGATGTTTGGGATATTTTGAAAACTGCAGGGGAGGTTTTGGACAAATGTGACCAAACGCCGCGTTCAGTACTTGGCATATGTTGGGTATAAAAAAGTCATAATTTCAAACTGCGAATACGTGCAGAGAGCCAGAATTTGACTCCAAAATATTGCTCAGGCCTCGAAATTGGGATATTTGGGATATTTTGAAAACTCAAGGGGAGTTTGTGTGAAATGTGACTCACTGCCGCTTTCAGGACTTGGCATATGTTGGGTATATAAATTCGTAATTTCAAACTGCGAATACGTGCAGAGAGCCACAATTTGGTTCCAAAATATGGCTCATGCCTCGAAATTGGTATGTTTGGGATATTTTGAAAATTGCAGAGAGGCGTGGGAGAAATGTGACCAAACGCCACTTTTAGTACTTGGCATATGTTGGGTATAAAAAGTCGTAATTTCAAATTGCGAATACGTGTAGAGAGCCTGAATTTGGCTCCAAAATATTGTTCAGGCCTCGAAATTGGGATATATGGGATATTTTGAAAACTGCAAGGAGGTTTGGGACAAATTGGACCAAACGCCACTTTCAGTACTTGGCATATGTTGGGTATAAAAATTCGTAATTTCAAACTTAGAATACGTGCAGATAGCCAGAATTTGGCTCCAAAACATTGCTCAGGCCTCGAAATTGGGAAATTTGGGATATTTTGAAAACTGCAGGGCGGTGTGGGACAAATGTGACCAAACGCCACTTTAAATACTTGACATATGTTGGGTATAAAAATTCGTAATTTCAAATTGCGAATACGTGCAGAGAGCCAGAATTTGGCTCCAAAATATGGCTCTGGCCTCAAAATTAGGATATTTGGGATATTTTGAAAACTGCAGGGGAGTTTATGCGAAATGTGACTCACTGCCGCTTTCAAGACTTGGCATATGTTGGGTATAAAATGTCGTAATTTCCAAAACCGAATACGTGCAAAGAGCTAGAATTTGGGTCCAAAATATGGCTCATGCCTCGAAATTGGAATGTTTGGGATATTTTGAAAACTGTAGGGAGGTTTGGGACAAATGTGACCAAACGCCACTTTCAGTCCTTGGCTTATGTTGGGTATAAAAAGTCGTATTTTCAAAATTCGAATACGTGAAGAGAGCCAGAATTTTGCTCCAAAATATGGCTCAGGCCTCGAAAGTGGGATGTTTGGGATATTTTGAAAACTGCAGGGAGGTTTGGGACAAATGTAACCAAACGCCGCATTCAGAACTTGGCATATGTTGGGTATAAAAAGTCGTAATTTCAAACTGCGAATACGTGCAGAGAGCTTGAATTTGGCTCCAAAATATGGCTGAGGCCTCGAAAGTGGGATGTTTGGGATATTTTAAAAACTGCAGGGGAGGTTTTGGACAAATGTGACCAAACGCCGCGTTCAGTACTTGGCATATGTTGGGTATAAAAAATTCGTAATTTCAAACTGGGAATACGTGCAGAGAGCCAGAATTTGGCTCCAAAATATGGCTCAGACCTCGAAATTTTGATATTTTGTGATATTTCGAAAACTCCAGGGGAGTTTGGGCGAAATGTGACACACTGCCCCTTACAAGACTTGGCATATGTTGGGTATAAAATGTCGTAATTTCAAACCGCGAATACGTGCATAGAGCCAGAATTTGTCTCCAAAATATGGCTCAGGCCTCGAAATTGGGATGTTTGGGATATTTTGAAAACTGCAGGTGGGTTTGGGACAAATGTGACCAAACGCCGCTTTCAGTACATGGTATATGTTGGGTAAAAAAAAGTCGTAATTTCAAACTGCGAATACGTGCATAGAGCCAGAATTTGGCTCCAAAATATGGCTCAAGCCTCGAAATTGGGATGTTTGGGATATTTTGAAAACTGCAGGGGAGTTTGTGGGAAATGTGACTCACAGCAACTTTCATGACTTGGCATATGTTGGGTATAAAATATCGTAATTTCCGAAACCGAATACGTGCAGAGAGCTAGAATTTGGCTGCAAAATATGGCTCATGCCTCGAAATTGGGATGTTTGGGATATTTTGAAAACTGCAGGGAGGTTTGGGACAAATGTGACCAAACGCCACTATCAGTCCTTTGCATATGTTGGGTATAAAAAGTCGTAATTTCAAACTTCGAATACGTGAGGAGAGCCAGAATTTAGCTCCAAAATATGGCTCAGGCCACAAAATTGGGATATTTGGGATATTTCGACAACTGCAGGGGAGTTTGTGCAAAATGTGACTCACTGAAGCATTCAGGACTTGGCATATGTTGGGTATAAAATGTTGTAATTTCAAACTGCGAATACGTGCATAGAGCCAGAATTAGGCTCCAAAATATGGCTCTTGCCTCGAAATTGGGATGTTTGGGATATTTTGAAAACTGCATGGGAGGTTTTTTACAAATGTGACCAAACGCCGGGTTCAGTACTTGGCATATGTTGGGTATAAAAAAGTCGTTATTTCAAACAGCGAATACGTGCAGAGAGCCAGAATTTGGCTCCAAAATATTGCCCAGGCCTCGAAATTGGGATATTTGGGATATATTGAAAACTCCAGAGGAGTTTGTGCGAAATGTGATTCACTGCCGGTTTCAGGACTTGGCATAGTTGGGTATATAAATTCGTAATTTCAAACTGCGAATACGTGCAGAGAGCCACAATTTGGCACCAAAATATGGCTCATGCCTCGAAATTGGGATGTTTGGGATATTTTGAAAACTGCAGGGAGGTGTGGGACAATTGTGACCAAACGCCACTTTTAGTCCTTGGCATATGTTGGGTATAAAAAGTCGTAATTTCAAATTGCGAATACGTGCAGAGAGCCAGAATTTGGCTCCAAATAATGGCTCAGGCCTCAAAATTAGGATATTTGGGATATTCCGAAACTGCAGGGGAGTTTGTGCGAAATGTGACTCACTGCTGCTTTCAGGACTTGGCATATGTTTTGCATATAAAATCGTAATTTCAAACTGCGAATACGTGCAGAGAGCCAGAATTTGGATCCAAAATATGGCTCATGCCTCGAAATTGGGATGTTTGGGATATTTTGAAAACTGCAGGGAGGTTTGGGACAAATGTGACCAAACGCCACTTTTAGTCCTTGGCATATGTTGGGTATAAAAAGTCGTAATTTCAAACTTCGAATACGTGAAGAGAGCCAGAATTTGGCTCCAAAATATGGCTCAGGCCTCAAAATTGGGATATTTGGGATATTTCGAAAACTGCAGGGGAGTTTGTGCGAAATGTGACTCACTGCCGCTTTCAGGACTTGGCATATGTTGGGTATAAAATGATGTAATTTCAAACCGCGAATACGTGCATAGAGTCAGAATTTGGCTCCAAAATATGGCTCTGGATTCGAAATCGGGATGTTTGGGATATTTTGAAAACTGCAGGGAGGTTTGGGACAAATGTGACCAAACGCCACTTTCAGTCCTTGGCATATGTTGGGTATACAAATTCGTAATATCAAACTGCGAGTACGTGCAGAGAGCCTGAATTTGGCTCCAAAATATGGCTCAGGCCTCGAAAGTGGGATGTTTGGGATATTTTGAAAACTGCAGAGGGGGTTTTGGACAAATGTGACCAAACGCCGCGTTCAGTACTTGGCATATGTTGGGTATAAAAAATTCGTAATTTCAAACTGGGAATACGTGCAGAGAGCCAGAATTTGGCTCCAAAATATGGCTCAGGCCTCGAAATTGGGATATTTGGGATATTTCGAAAACTACAGGGGAGTTTGTGAGAAATGTGATTCACTGCAGCTTTCAAGACGTTGCATATGTTGGGTATAAAATGTCGTAATTTCAAACCGCGAATACGTGTTTAGAGCCAGAATTTGGCTCCAAAATATGGCTAAGGCCTCGAAATTGGAATGTTTGGGATATTTTGAAAACTGCAGGGGGGGGGGGCGATTTGAGACAAATGTGACCAAACGCCGCTTTCAGTACTTGGCATATGTTGGGTATAAAAAAGTCGTAATTTTAAACTGCGAATACGTGCAGAGAGCCAGAATTTGGCTCCAAAATACGGCTCAGACCTCGAAATTTTGATATTTTGTGATATTTCGAAAACTCCAGGGGAGTTTGGGCGAAATGTGACTCACTGCCGCTTACAAGACTTGGCATATGTTGGGTATAAAATGTCGTAATTTCAAACCGCGAATACGTGCATAGAGCCAGAATTTGGCTCCAAAATATGGCTCAGGCCTCGAAATTGGGATGTTTGGGATATTTTGAAAACTGCAGGTGGGTTTGGGACAAATGTGACCAAACGCCGATTTCAGTACATGGTATATGTTGGGTAAAAAAAAGTCGTAATTTCAAACTGCGAATACGTGCAGAGAGCCAGAATTTGGCACCAAAATATGGCTCAAGCCTCGAAATTGGGGTGTTTGGGATATTTTGAAAACTGCAGGGAGGTTTGGGACAAATGTGACTAAACACTAATTTCAGTCCTTGGCATATGTTGGGTATACAAATTCGTAATCCTAAACTGCGAATACTTGTAGAGAGCCTGAATTTGGCTCCAAAATATGGCTCAGGCCTCGATATTCTGATGTTTGGGATATTTTGAAAACTGCAGGGAGGTTTGGGACAAATGTAACCAAACGCCGCTTTCAGTGCTTGGCATATGTTGAGTATAAAAAATTCGTAATTTCATACTGCGAATACGTGCAGAGAGTCAGAATTTGGTTCCAAAATATGGCTCAGGCCTCGAAATTGGGATATTTGGGATATTTCGGAAACTGTAGGGGAGTTCCTGCAAAATTTGACTCACTGCCGCTTTCAGGACTTGGCATATGTTGGGTATAAAAAGTCTTAATTTCAAACTGCGAATACGTGCATAGAGCCAGAATTTGGCTCCGAAATATTGCTCAGTCCCCGAAATTGGGATGTTTGGGATTTTTTGAAAACTGCAGGGGGGTTTGGGTCAAATATGACCAAACGCCGCTTTCAGAACTTGGCATATGTTTGGTATAAAATGTTGTAATTTCAAACTGCGAATACGTGCAGAGAGCTTGAATTTGGCTCCAAAATATGGCTCAGGCCTCGAAATTGGGATGTTTGAGATATTTTGAAAACTGCAGGGTGGATTGAGACAAATGTGACCAAACGCCACTTTCAGTACATGGCATATGTTGCGTATAAAAAATTCGTAATTTCATACTGCAAATACGTGCAGAGAGCCAGAATTTAGCTCAAAAATATGGCTCAGGCCTCGAAATTTGGATATTTAGGATATTTCGATAGCTGTAGGGGAGTTTCTGCAAAATTTGACTCACTGCCGCTTTCAGGACTTGGCATATGTTGGGTATAAAAATCTTAATTTCAAACTGCGAATACGTGCATAGAGCCAGAATTTGGCTCCAAAATATTGCTCAGTCCTCGAAATTGGGATGCTTGGGATATTTTGAAAACTGCAGGGGGGGTTGGGACAAATATGACCAAACGCCGCTTTCAGAACTTGGCATATGTTGGGAATAAAAAGTCGTAATTTCAAACTGTGAATACGTGCAGAGAGCTTGAATTTGGCTCCAAAATATGGAACAGGCCTCGAAAGTGGGATGTTTGGGATATTTCGAAAACTGCAGGGGAGTTTGTGCGAAATGTGACTCACTGTCGCTTTCAGGACTTGGCATATGTTGGGTATAAAATGTCGGAATTTCAAACCGCGAATACGTGCATAGAGCCAGAATTTGGCTCCAAAATATGGTTAAGGGCCTCGAAATTGGGATGTTTTGGATATTTTGAAAACTGCAGGGGGGGGTTTGGGATAAATGTGACTAAACGCCGCTTTCAGGACTTTGCATATCTTGGGTATAAAAAAGTAGTAATTTCAAACGGCGAATACGTGCAGAGAGCCAGAATTAGGCTCCAAAATATGGCTCAGGTCTCGAAATTGGAATGTTAGGCATATTTTGAAAACTGCAAGGGAGTTTGTGCGAAATGTGACTCACTGCCGCTTTCAAGACTTGGCTATAAAATATAAAAATATATAATTGGTTATAAAATGTCGTAATTTCCAAACCCGAATACGTGCAGAGAGCTAGAATTTGGCTCCAAAATATTGCTCATGCCTCGAAATTGGGATGTTTGGGATATTTTGAAAACTGCAGGGAGGTTTGGGACAAATGTGACCAAACGCCACTTTCAGTCCTTGGCATATGTTGGGTATAAAAAGTCGTAATTTCAAACTTCGAATACATGAAGAGAGCCAGAATTTGGCTCCAAAATATGGCTCAGACCTCAAAATTGGGATATTTGGGATATTTCGAAAACTGCAGGGGAGTTTATGCGAAATGTGACTCACTGCCGCTTTCAGGACTTGGCATATGTTGGGTATAAAATCTTGTAATTTCAAACCGCGAATAGGTGCCTAGAGCCAGAATTTGGCTCCAAAATATGGCTCTGGCCTCGAAATTGGGATGTTTGGAATATTTTGAAAACTGCAGGGAGGTTTGGGACAAATGTGACCAAACGCCACTTTCAGTCAGTTGGGTATACAAATTCTTAATATCAAACTGCGAATACGTGCAGAGAGCCTGAACTTGGCTCCAAAATATGGCTCAGGCCTCGAAAGTGGGATATTTGGGATATTTCGAAAACTGCAGGGAAGTTTGTGCGAAATGTGACTCACTGCCGCTTTCAGAACTTGGCATATGTTGGGTATAAAAAGTCGTAATTTCAAACTGCAAATACGTGCAGAGAGCTTGAAATTGGCTCCAAATTATGGCTCAGACCTCGAAAGTGGGATGTTTTGGATATTTTGAAAACTGCAGGAGGGGTTTGGGACAAATGTTACCAAACGCCGCTCTCAGTACTTGGCATATATTGGGTATAAAAAAGTCGTAATTTCAAACTGCGAATACGTGCCGAGAGCCAGAGTTTGGATCCAAAATATGGCTCAAACCACGAAAGTGGGGTTTTTGGATATTTTGAAAACTGCAGAAGGGGTTTGGGACAAATATAACCAAACGCCGCTTTCAGTACTTGGCATATGTTGGGTATAAAAAATTCGTAATTTCATAATGCGAATACGTGCAGAGAGCCAGAATTTGGCTCAAAAATATGGCTAAGGCCTCGAAATTAGGATGTTTTGGATATTTTGAAAACTGCAGGGGCGGGTTTGGGACAAATGTGACCAAACGCCGCTTTCAGTACTTGGCATGTGTTGGGTATAAAAAAGTCGTAATTTCAAACTGCAAATACGTGCAGAGAGCCAGAATTTGGCTCCAAAATATGGCTCAGGCCTCGAAAGTGGGATGTTTGGGATATTTTGAAAACTGCAGGGGGGGGGGTTTGGACAAATGTGACCAATCGCAGCGTTCAGTACTTAGCATATGTTGGGTACAAAAAAAGTCGTAATTTCAAACAGCGAATACGAGCAGAGAGCCAGAATTTGGCTCCAAAATATGGCTCAGGCCTCGAAATTGGGATGTTTGGGATATTTTGAAAACTGCAGGGGGGTTTGGGACAAATTTGACCAAACGCCATTTTCAGTACTTGGCATATGTTGGGTATACAAATTCGTAATTTCAAACTTCGAATACGTGCAGAGATCCAGAATTTATCTCCAAAATATTGCTCAGGCTTTGAAATTGGGATATTTTGGATATTTCGAAAACTGCAGGGGAGTTTGTGCGAAATGTGACACACTGCCGCTTTCAGTACATGGCATATGTTGGGTATAAAAATCGTAATATCAAACTGCGAATACGTGCAGAGAGCCTGAATTTGGCTCCAAAATATGGCTCAGGCCTCGAAATTGTGATGTTTGGGATATTTTGAAAACTGCAGGGAGGTTTGGGACAAATATGACCAAACGACGCTTTCAGTACTTGGCATATGTTGGGTATAAAAAATTCGTAATTTCATACTGCGAATACGTGCAGAGAGCCAGAATTTGGCTCAAAAATATGGCTCAGGCCACGAAATTGGGATATTTGGGATATTTCGAAAACTGTAGGGGAGTTTCTGCAAAATTTGACTCTGCCGCTTTCAGGACTTGGCATATGTTGGGTTTAAAAAGTCGTAATTTCAACCTGCGAATACGTGCATAGAGCCAGAATTTGGCTCCAAAATATTGCTCAGTCCACGAAATTGGGATGTTTGGGATTTTTTGAAAACTGCAGGGGGGTTTGGGTCAAATATGACCAAACGCCGCTTTCAGAACTTGGCATATGTTTGGTATAAAATGTCGTAATTTCAAACTGCGAATACGTGCAGAGAGCTTGAATTTGGCTCCAAAATATGGCTCAGGCCTCGAAAGTGGGATGTTTGAGATATTTTGAAAACTGCAGGGTGGATTGAGACAAATGTGACCAAACGCCGCTTTCAGTACTTGGCATATGTTGCGTATAAAAAAGTAGTAATTTCAAACTACGAATACGTGCAGAGAGCCAAAATTTGGCTCCAAAATATGGCTCAGGCCTCGAAGTTGGGATATTTGGGATATTTCGAAAACTCCAGGGGAGTTTGTGCGAAATGTGACTCACTGCCACTTTTAGGACTTGGCATATGTTGGGTATAAAAAGTCGTAATTTCAAACTTCGAATACGTGCATAGAGCCAGAATTTGGCTCCAAAATATGGCTCAGGCCTCGAAATTGGGATGTTTGAGATATTTTGAAAACTGCAGGGTGGATTGAGACAAATGTGACCAAACGCCACTTTCAGTACTTGGCATATGTTGCGTATAAAAAAGTGGTAATTTCAAACTACGAATACGTGCTGAGAGCCAAAATTTGGCTCCAAAATATGGCTCAGGCCTCGAAATTGGAATGTTTGGGATATTTTGAAAACTGCAGGGGAGTTTGGGACATATATGACCAAACGCCGCATTCAGAACTTGGCATATGTTGGATATAAAAAGTTGTAATTTCAAACTGCGAATACGTGCAGAGAGCTTGAATTTGGCTCCAAAATATGGCTCAAGCCTCGAAAGTGGGATATTTGGGATATTTTGAAAACTGCAGGGGGGGTTTTGGACAAATGTGACCAAACGCCGCGATCAGTACTTGGCATATGTTGGGTATAAAAAAGTCGTAATTTCAAACTGCGAATACGTTCAGAGAGCCAGAATTTGGCTCCAAAATATGGCTCAGGCCTCGAAATTGGGATATTTGGGATATTTCGAAAACTGCATGGGAGTTTGTGCGAAATGTGACTCACTGCCGCTTTCAGGACTTTGCATATGTTGGGTATAAAATGTAGTAATTTCAAACCGCGAATACGTGCATTGAGCCAGAATATGGGTCCAAAATATGGCTAAGGCCTCGAAATTGGGATGTTTAGGATATTTTGAAAACTGCAGGGGGGGTTTGGGATAAATGTGACAAAACGCCGCTTTCAGTACTTTGCATATCTTGGGTATAAAAAAGTGGTAATTTCAAACAGCGAATACGTGCAGAGAGCCAGAATTAGGCTCCAAAATATGGCTAATGCCTCGAAATTGGGATGTTTGGGATATTTTGAAAACTGCAGGGAGGTTTGGGACAAATGTGACCAAACACCACTTTCAGTCCTTGGCATATGTTCGGTATACAAATTCGTAATATTAAACTGCGAATACTTGCAGAGAGCCTGAATTTGGCTCCAAAATATGGCTCAGGCCTCGATATTCTGATGTTTGGGATATTTTGAAAACTGCAGGGAGGTTTGGGACAAATGTAACCAAACGACGCTTTCAGTACTAGGCATATGTTGGATATAAAAAATTCGTAATTTCATACTGCGAATACGTGCAGAGAGCCAGAATTTGGCTCCAAATTATGGCTCAGGCCTCGAAATTGGGATATTTGGGATATTTCGAAAACTGCAGGGGAGTTTGTGCGAAATGTGACTCACTGCCGCTTTCAGGACTTGGCATATGTTGGGTATAAAATGTAGTAATTTCAAACCGTGAATACGTGCATTGAGCCAGAATGTGGGTCCAAAATATGGCTAAGGCCTCGAAATTGGGATGTTTGGGATATTTTGAAAACTGCAGGGGGGTTTGGGACAAATGTAACCAAACGACGCTTTCAGTACTTGGCATATGTTGGGTATAAAAAAGTCGTAATTTCAAACTGCAAATACGTGCAGAGAGCCAGAATTTGGCTCCAAAATATGGCTCAGGCCTCGAAATTGGGATATTTGGGATATTTCGAAAACTCCAGGGGTGTTTGTGCGAAATGTGACTCACGGCTGCTTTCAGTACTTGGCATATGTTGGGTATACAAATTCGTAATTTCAAACTGCGAATACGTGCAGAGAGCCAGAATTTGCCTTAAAAATATGGCTCATGGCTCGAAATTGGGATGTTTGGGATATTTTGAAAACTGCAGGGAGGTGTGGGACAATTATGACCAAACGCCACTTTCAGTACTTGGCATATGTTGGGTAAAAAAATCGTAATTTCAAATTGCGAATACGTGCAGAGAGCTAGAATTTGGCTCCAAAATATGGCTCAGGCCTCAAAATTGGGATATTTGGGATATTTCGAAAACTGCAGTGGAGTGTGTGCGAAATGTGACTCACTGCCGCTTTCAGGACTTGGCATATGTTGTGTATAAAATGTTGTAATTCAAAACCGCGAATACGGTAAATTGTGGCATAGATCCAGAATTTAGCTCCAAAATATGGCTCTGGCCTCGAAATTGGGATGTTTTGGATATTTTGAAAACTGCAGGGAGGTTTGGGACAAATGTGACCAAACACTAATTTCAGTCCTTGGCATATGTTGGGTATACAAATTCGTAATCTTAAACTGCGAATACTTGTAGAGAGCCTGAAATTTGGCTCCAAAATATGGCTCAGGCCTCGATATTCTGATGTTTGGGATATTTTGAAAACTGCAGGGAGGTTTGGGACAAATGTAACCAAACGCCGCTTTCAGTGCTTGGCATATGTTGAGTATAAAAAATTCGTAATTTCATACTGCGAATACGTGCAGAGAGTCAGAATTTGCTTCCAAAATATGGCTCAGGCCTCGAAATTGGGATATTTGGGATATTTCGAAAACTGTAGGCGAGTTTCTGCAAAATTTGACTCACTGCCGCTTTCAGGACTTGGCATATGTTGGGTATAAAAAGTCATAACTTCAAACTGCGAATACGTGCATAGAGCCAGAATTTGGCTCCAAAATATTGCTCAGTCCCCGAAATTAGGATGTTTGGGATATTTTGAAAACAACAGGGGGGTTTGGGACAAATATGACCAAACGCCGCTTTCAGAACTTGGCATATGTTGGGTATAAAAAGTCGTAATTTCAAACTGCGAATACGTGCAGAGAACTTGAATTTGGCTCCAAAATATGGCTCAGGCCTCGAAAGTGGGATGTTTGGGATATTTTGAAAACTGTAGGGTGGATTGAGACAAATGTGACCAAACGCCGCTTTCAGTACTTGGCATATGTTGGGTATAAAAAAGTAGTAATTTCAAACTACGAATACGTGCAGAGAGCCAAAATTTGGCTCCAAAATATGGCTCAGGCCTCGAAATTGGGATGTTTGGGATATTTTGAAAACTGCAGGGAGGTTTGGGACAAATTTGACCAAACGCCACTTTCAGTACTTGGCATATGTTGGGTATACAAATTCGTAATTTTAAACTTCGAATACGTGCAGAGAGCCAGAATTTATCTTCAAAATATTGCTCAGGCCTCGAAATTGGGATATTTGGGATATTTCGAAAACTGCAGGGGAGTTTGTGCGAAATGTGACTCACTGCTGCTTTCAGTACATGGCATATGTTGGGTATAAAAATCGTAATATCAAACTGCGAATACGTGCAGAGAGCCTGAATTTGGCTCCAAAATATGGCTCAGGCCACGATATTCTGATGTTTGGTATATTTTGAAAACTGCAGGGAGGTTTGGGACAAATGTAACCAAACGCCACTTTCAGTGCTTCGCATATGTTGGGTATAAAAAATTCGTAATTTCATACTGCGAATACCTGCAGAGAGCCAGAATTTGGTTCCAAAATATGGCTCAGGCCTCGAAATTGGGATATTTGGAATATTTCGAAAACTGTAGGGGAGTTTCTGCAAAATTTGACTCTCTGCCGCTTTCAGGACTTGGCATATGTTGGGTATAAAAAGTCTTAATTTCAAACTGCGAATACGTGCATAGAGCCAGAATTTGGCTCCAAAATATTGCTCAGTCCCCGAAATTGGGATGTTTGGGATATTTTGAAAATTGCAGGGGGGTTTGGGACAAATATGACCAAACGCCGCTTTCAGAACTTGGCATATGTTGGGTATAAAAAGTCGTAATTTCAAACTGCGAATACGTGCAGAGAGCTTGAATTTGGCTCCAAAATATGACTCAGGCCTCGAAAGTGGGATGTTTGGGATATTTTGAAAACTGCAGGGTGGATTGAGACAAATGTGACCAAACGCCGCTTTCAGTACTAGTCATATGTTGGGTATAAAAAAGTCGTAATTTCAAACTGCGAATACGTGCAGAGAGCCTAAATTTGGCTCCAAAATATGGCTCAGGCCTCGAAATTGGGATTTTTGGGATATTTTGAAAACTGCAGGGAGGTTTGGGACAAATTTGACCAAACGCCACTTTCAGTACTTGGCATATGTTGGGTATACAAATTCGTAACTTTAAACTTCGAATACGTGCAGACAGCCAGGATTTTTCTTCAAAATATTGCTCAGGCCTCGAAATTGGGATATTTGGGATATTTCGAAAACTGCAGGGGAGTTTGTGCGAAATGTGACTCACTGCCGCTTTCAGTACATGGCATATGTTGGGAATAAAAATCGTAATATCAAACTGCGAATACGTGCAGAGAGCCTGAATTTGGCTACAAAATATGGCTCAGGCATCGATATTGTGATGTTTGGAATATTTTGAAAACTGCAGGGAGGTTTGGGACAAATGTAACCAAACGACGCTTTCAGTACTTGGCATATGTTGGGTATAAAAAATTCGTAATTTCATACTGCAAATACGTGCAGAGAGCCAGAATTTGGCTCAAAAATATGGCTCAGGCCTCGAAATTGGGATATTTAGGATATTTCGAAAGCTGTAGGGGAGTTTCTGCAAAATTTGACTCACTGCCGCTTTCAGGACTTGGCATATGTTGGGTAATAAAAGTCTTAATTTCAAACTGCGAATATGTGCATAGAGCCAGAATTTGGCTCCAAAATATTGCTCAGTCTTCGAAATTGGGATGTTTGGGATATTTTGAAAACTGCAGGGGGGGTTTGGGACAAATATGACCAAACGCCGCTTTCAGAACTTGGCCTATGTTGGGTATAAAAAGTCGTTATTTCAAACTGCGAATACGAGCAGAGAGCTTGAATTTGGCTCCAAAATATGGCTCAGGCCTCGAAAGTGGGATGTTTGGGATATTTTGAAAACTGCAGGTTGGATTGAGACAAATCTGACCAAACGCCGCTTTCAGTACTTGGCATATGTTGGGTATAAAAAAGTAGTAATTTCAAACTACGAATACGTGCAGAGAGCCAAAATTTGGCTCCAAAATATGGCTCAGGCCTCGAAATTGGGATGTTTGGGATATTTTGAAAACTGCAGGGAGGTTTGGGACAAATTTGACCAAACGCCACTTTTAGTACTTGGCATATGTTGGGTATACAAATTCGTAATTTTAAACTTCGAATACGTGCAGACAGCCAGAATTTATCTTCAAAATATTGCTCAGGCCTCGAAATTGGGATATTTGGGATATTTCGAAAAGTGCAGGGGAGTTTGTGCGAAATGTGACTCACTGCCGCTTTCAGTACATGGCATATGTTGGGTATAAAAATCGTAATATCAAACTGCGAATACGTGCAGAGAGCCTGAATTTGGCTCCAAAATATGGCTCAGGCATCGATATTGTGATGTTTGGGATATTTTGAAAACTGCAGGTAGGTTTGGGACAAATGTAACCAAACGACACTTTCAGTACTTGGTATATGTTGGGTATGAAAAATTCGTAATTTCATACTGCAAATACGTGCAGAGAGCCAGAATTTAGCTCAAAAATATGGCTCAGGCCTCGAAATTGGGATATTTAGGATATTTCGATAGCTGTAGGGTAGTTTGTGCGAAATGTGACTCACTGCCGCTTTCAGTACATGGCATATGTTGGGTATAAAAATCGTAATATCAAACTGCGAATACGTGTAGAGAGCCTGAATTTGGCTCCAAAATATGGCTCAGGCCTCGAAATTGGGATATTTGGGATATTTCGAAAACTGCAGGGGAGTTTGTGCGAAATGTGACTCACTGCCGCTTTCAAACTTTGCATATCTTGGGTATAAAAAAGTAGTAATTTCAAACGGCGAATACGTGCAGAGAGCCAGAATTAGGCTCCAAAATATGGCTCAGGCCTCGAAATTGGAATGTTAGGGATATTTTGAAAACTGCAGGGGAGTTTGTGCGAAATGTGACTCACTGCCGCTTTCAAGACTTGGCATATGTTGGGTATAAAATGTCGTAATTTCCAAAACCGAATACGTGCAGAGAGCTAGAATTTGGCTCCAAAATATTGCTCATGCCTCGAAATTGGGATGTTTGGGATATTTTGAAAACTGCAGGGAGGTTTGGGACAAATGTGACCAAACGCCACTTTCAGTCCTTGGCATATGTTGGGTATAAAAATTCGTAATTTCAAACTTCGAATACATGAAGAGAGCCAGAATTTGGCTCCAAAATATGGCTCAGACCTCAAAATTGAGATATTTGGGATATTTCGAAAACTGCAGGGGAGTTTGTGCGAAATGTGACTCACTGCCGCTTTCAGGACTTGGCATATGTTGGGTATAAAATCTTGTAATTTCAAACCGCGAATAGGTGCCTAGAGCCAGAATTTGGCTCCAAAATATGGCTCAGGCCTCGAAATTGGGATGTTTGGGATATTTCGAAAACTGTAGGGGAGTTTCTGCAAAATTTGACTCACTGCCGCTTTCAGAACTTGGCATATGTTGGGTATAAAAAGTCGTAATTTCAAACTGCAAATACGTGCAGAGAGCTTGAAATTGGCTCCAAATTATGGCTCAGACCTCGAAAGTGGGATGTTTTGGATATTTTGAAAACTGCAGGGAGGTTTGGGACAAATTTGACCAAACGCCACTTTCAGTACTTGGCATATGTTGGGTATACAAATTCGTAATTTTAAACTTCGAATACGTGCAGAGAGCCAGAATTTATCTTCAAAATATTGCTCAGGCCTCGAAATTGGGATATTTGGGATATTTCGAAAACTGCAGGGGAGTTTGTGCGAAATGTGACTCACTGCTGCTTTCAGTACATGGCATATGTTGGGTATAAAAATCGTAATATCAAACTGCGAATACATGCAGAGAGCCTGAATTTGGCTCCAAAATATGGCTCAGGCCACGATATTCTGATGTTTGGTATATTTTGAAAACTGCAGGGAGGTTTGGGACAAATGTAACCAAACGCCACTTTCAGTGCTTCGCATATGTTGGGTATAAAAAATTCGTAATTTCATACTGCGAATACCTGCAGAGAGCCAGAATTTGGTTCCAAAATATGGCTCAGGCCTCGAAATTGGGATGTTTGGGATATTTTGAAAACTGCAGGGTGGATTGAGACAAATGTACCAAACGCCGCTTTCAGTACTTGGCATATGTTGGGTATAAAAAAGTGGTAATTTCAAGCTGCAAATACGTGCAGAGAGCCAGAATTTGGCTCCAAAATATGGCTCAGGCCTCGAAATTGGGATGTTTGGGATATTTTGAAAACTGCAGGGGAGTTTGCGCAATATGTGACTCTCTGCCACTTTCATTACTTGGCATATGTTGGGTATAAAAAGTCGTTATTTCAAACTGCGAATACGTGCAGAGAGCTTGAATTTGGCTCCAAAATATGGCTCAGGCCTCGAAAGTGGGATGTTTGGGATATTTTGAAAACTGCAGGTTGGATTGAGACAAATCTGACCAAACGCCGCTTTCAGTACTTGGCATATGTTGGGTATAAAAAAGTAGTAATTTCAAACTACGAATACGTGCAGAGAGCCAAAATTTGGCTCCAAAATATGGCTCAGGCCTCGAAATTGGGATGTTTGGGATATTTTGAAAACTGCAGGGAGGTTTGGGACAAATTTGACCAAACGCCACTTTTAGTACTTGGCATATGTTGGGTATACAAATTCGTAATTTTAAACTTCGAATACGTGCAGACAGCCAGAATTTATCTTCAAAATATTGCTCAGGCCTCGAAATTGGGATATTTTGGATATTTCGAAAAGTGCAGGGGAGTTTGTGCGAAATGTGACTCACTGCCGCTTTCAGTACATGGCATATGTTGGGTATAAAAATCGTAATATCAAACTGCGAATACGTGCAGAGAGCCTGAATTTGGCTCCAAAATATGGCTCAGGCCTCGATATTGTGATGTTTGGGATATTTTGAAAACTGCAGGTAGGTTTGGGACAAATATGACCAAACGACGCTTTCAGTACTTGGCATATGTTGGGTATAAAAAAGTCGTAATTTCAAACTTCGAATACGTGCATAGGGCCAGAATTTGGCTCCAAAATATGGCTCAGGCCTCGAAATTGGGATGTTTGGGATATTTTGAAAACTGCAGGGTGGATTGAGACAAATGTACCAAACGCCGCTTTCAGTACTTGGCATATGTTGGGTATAAAAAAGTGGTAATTTCAAGCTGCAAATACGTGCAGAGAGCCAGAATTTGGCTCCAAAATATGGCTCAGGCCTCGAAATTGGGATGTTTGGGATATTTTGAAAACTGCTGGGTGGATTGAGACAAATGTGACCAAACGCCGCTTTCAGTACTTGGCATATGTTGGGTATAAAAAAGTGGTAATTTCAAGCTGCAAATACGTGCAGAGAGCCAAAATTTGGCTCCAAAATATGGCTCAGGCCTCGAAATTGGGATATTTGGGATATTTTGAAAACTGCAGGGGAGTTTGTGCAAAATGTGACTCACTGCTGCTTTCAGGACTTGGCATATGTTGGGTATAAAAAGTCGTAAATTCAATCTGCAAAAACGTGCATAGAGCCAGAATTTGGCTGCATAATATGGCTCAGGCCTCGAAATTGGGATGTTTTGGATATTTTGAAAACTGCAGGGAGGTTTGGGACAAATATGACCAAACGCCGCTTTCAGTACTTGGCATATGTTGGGTATATAAAGCCATAATTTCAAACTGCGCATACGTGCAGAGAGCCAGAATTTGGCTCCAAAATATGGCTCAGGCCTCGAAATTGGGATATTTGGGATATTTTGAAAACTGCAGGGGAGTTTGTGCCAAATGTGACTCACTGCTGCTTTCAGTACTTGGAAGATGTTGTGTATAAAAGTCGTAATTTCAAACTGCGAATACGTGCAGAGAGCCAGAATTTGGCTCCAAAATATGGCTCAGGCCTCGAAATTGGGATATTTGGGATATTTTGAAAACTGCAGGGGAGTTCGTGCAAAATGTGACTCACTGCTGCTTTCAGTACTTGGAAGATGTTGGGTAAAAAAGTCGTAATTTCAAACTGCGAATACGTGCAGAGAGCTAGAATTTGGCTACAAAATATGGCTCAGGCCTCAAAATTGGGATGTTTGGGATATTTTGAAAACTGCAGGGGAGTTTGCGCAAATTGTGACTCACTGCCACTTTCAGTACTTGGCATATGTTGGGTATAAAAAGTCGTAATATCAAAATATGAATACGTGCAGAGAGCCAGACGTTGGCTTCAAATTATGACTCAGGCCTCGATATTGGGATGTTTGGGATATTTAGAAAATTGCAGGGTGGATAGGGACAAATGTGACTAAACGCCGCTTTCAGTACTTGGCATATGTTGGGTATAAAAAAGTCGCAATTTCAAACTGCGAATACGTGCAAAGAGCCAGAATTTGGCTCCAAAACATGGCTAAGGCCTCGAAACTGGGATATTTGGGATATTTAAAAACTGCAGGGGAGTTTGTGCAAAATGTGACTCACTGCGGCTTTCAGTACTAGGCATATATTTGGTATAAAAACTCGTAATTTCAAACTGCGAATATGTGCAGAGAGCCAGAATTTGGCTCCAAAATATGGCTCAGGCCTTGAAATTGAGATGTTTGGGATATTTTGAAAACTGCAGGGGGGATTGGGACAGATGTGACCAAACGCCGCTTTTAGTACTTGGCATATGTTGGGTATAAAAAGACGTAATTTCAAACTGCGAATACGGGCAGAGAGCCAGAATTTGGCTCCAAAATATGGCTCAGGCCTCGAAATTAACATGTTTGGGATATTCGAAAAACTGCAGGGAGCTTTGGGACAAATGTGACCAAACGCTGCTGTCAGTACTTGGCATAAGTTGGGTATAAAAAGTCGTAATTTCAAACTGCGAATACGTGCAGAGAGCCAGAATTTGGCTACAAATAATGGCTCAGGCCTAGAAATTGAGATATTTGGGATATTTTGAAAACTGCAGGGGGGATTGGGACAGATGTGACCAAACGCCGCTTTTAGTACTTGGCATATGTTGGGTATAAAAAGTCGTAATTTCAAACTGCGAATACGTGCAGAGAGCCAGAATTTGGCTACAAAATATAGTTCAGGCCTCGAAATTGGGATGTTTGGGATATTTTGAAAACTGCAGGGGAGTTTGCGCAATATGTGACTCTCTGCCACTTTCATTACTTGGCATATGTTGGGTATAAAAAGTCGTTATTTCAAACTGCGAATACGTGCAGAGAGCTTGAATTTGGCTCCAAAATATGGCTCAGGCCTCGAAAGTGGGATGTTTGGGATATTTTGAAAACTGCAGGTTGGATTGAGACAAATCTGACCAAACGCCGCTTTCAGTACTTGGCATATGTTGGGTATAAAAAAGTAGTAATTTCAAACTACGAATACGTGCAGAGAGCCAAAATTTGGCTCCAAAATATGGCTCAGGCCTCGAAATTGGGATGTTTGGGATATTTTGAAAACTGCAGGTTGGATTGAGACAAATCTGACCAAACGCCGCTTTCAGTACATGGCATATGTTTGGTATAAAAGGTCGCAATTTCAAACTGCGAATACGTGCATAGAGCCAGAATTTGGCTCCAAAATATTGCTCAGTCCTCCAAATTGGGATGTTTGGGATATTTTGAAAACTGCAGGGGGGGGGGGGGGTTTGGGACAAATGTGACCAAACGCCGCTTTCAGTACTGGGTATATGTTGGGTATAAAAAAGTTGTAATTTTAAACTGCGAATACGTGCAGAGAGCCAGAGTTTTGCTCCAAAATATGGCGCAGGTCTCGAAATTGGGATGTTTGGGATATTTCGAAAACTGCAAGGGAGTTTGTGCAAAATGTGACTTATTACCGCTTTTAGTACTTGGCATATGTTTGGTATAAAAATCGTAATATCAAACTGCGAATACGTGCAGAGAGCAAGAATTTGGCTCCAAAATATAGCTCAGGCCTCGATATTGTGATGTTTGGGAGATTTTGAAAACTGCAGGGAGGTTTGGGACAAATGTAACCAAACGCCACTTTCAATACTTGGCATATGTTGGGTATATAAATTCGTAATTTCAAATTGCGAATACGTGCAGAGAGCCACAATTTGGCTCCAAAATATGGCTCATACCTCGATATTGGGTTGTTTGGGATATTTTGAAAACTTCAGGGAGGTTTGGGACAAATGTGACCAAACGCCACTTTTAGTTCTTGGCATATGTTGGGTATAAAAAATTCGTAATTTCATACTGCAAATACGTGCAGAGAGACAGAATTTGGCTCCAAAATATGGCTTAGGCCTGGATATTGGGATATTTTGGATATTTCGAAAACTGTAGGGGAGTTTGTGCAAAATTTGACTCACTGCCGCTTTTAGTACTTGGCATATGTTGGGTATAAAAATCGATATATCTAACTGCGAATACGTGCAGAGAGCCAGAATTTGGCTCCAAAATATGGCTCATACCTCGAAATTGGGATGTTTGGGATATTTTGAAAACTGCAGGGAAGTTTGTGCGAAATGTGACTCACCGCCGCTTTCAGGACTTGGCATATGTTGGATATATAAATTCATAATTTCAAACTGCGAATACGTGCAGAGAGCCACAATTTGGCCCAAAAATATGGCTCATACCTCGATATTGGGTTGTTTGGGATATTTTGAAAACTGCAGGGAGGTGTGGGACAAATGTGACGAAACGCCACTTTTAGTACTTGGCATATGTTGGGTATAAAAAATTCGTAATTTCATACTGCAAATACGTGCAGAGAGACAGAATTTGGCTCCAAAATATGGCTCAGGCCTCGAAATTGGGATATTTGGGATATTTCGAAAACTGTAGGGGAGTTTGTGCAAAATTTGACTCACTGCCGCTTTTAGTACTTGGCATATGTTGGGTATAAAAATCGTTAGATCTAACTGCGAATACGTGCAGAGAGCCAGAATTTGGCTTTAAAATATTGCTCAGTCCTCGAAATTGGGATGTTTGGGATATTTTGAAAACTGCAGGGGGGTTTGGGACAAATATGACCAAACGCCGCTTTCAGAACATGGCATATGTTGGGTATAAAAATTCGTAATTTCAAACTGCGAATACGTGCAGAGAGCTTGAATTTGGCTCCAAATATGGCTCAGGCCTCGAAAGTGGGATGTTTGGGATATTTTGAAAACTGCAGGGAAGTTTGAGCAAAATGTGACTCACTGCCGCTTTCAGTACTTGGCATATGTTGGGTATATAAATTCGTAATTTCAAACTGCGAATACGTGCAGAGAGCCACAATTTGGCTCCAAAATATGGCTCATACCTCGATATTGTTTGTTTGGGATATTTTGAAAACTGCAGGGAGGTGTGGGACAAATGTGACCAAACGCCACTTTTAGTACTTGGCATATGTTGGTTATAAAAAGTCGTAATTTCAAATTGCGAATACGTGCAGAGAGCCAGAATTTGGCTCCAAAATATTGCTCAGGCCTCGAAATTGGGATATTTGGGATATTTTGAAAACTGCAGGGTGGATTGAGACAAATGTGACCAAACGCCGCTTTCAGTACTTGGCATATGTTGCGTATAAAAAATCGTAATTTCAAACTTCGAATACGTACAGAGAGCCAGAATTTGGCTCCAAAATATTGCTCAGGCCTCGAAATTGGAATATTTGGGATATGTTGAAAACTGCAAGGAGGTTTGGGACAAATTTGACCAAACGCCTCATTCAGTACTTGGCATATGTTGGGTATAAAAAATCGAAATTTCAAACTTCGAATACGTGCAGAGAGCCAGAATTTGGCTCCAAATTATTGCTCAGGCCTCGAAATTGGGATATTTGGGATATTTCGAAAATTGCAGGGGAGTTTGTGCGAAATGTGTCTCACTGCCGCTTTCAGGACTTGGCATATGTTGGGTATAAAATGTCGTAATTACAAACCGCGAATACGTGCATAGAGCCAGAATTTTGCTCCAAAATATTGCTCAGGCCTCAAAATTGGGATGTTTTTGATATTTTAAAAACTGCAGGGGGGGTTTGGAACATATGTTACCAAACGCTGCTTTCAGTACTTGGCATATATTGGGTATAAAAAAGTCGTAATTTCAAACTGCGAATACGTGCAGAGAGCCAGAGTTTGGCTCCATAATATGGCTCACGCCTTGAAATTGGGATGTTTGGGATATTTCGAAAACTGCAGGGGAGTTTGTGCAAAATGTGACTCACTGCCGCTTTTAGGACTTGGCATATGTTGGGTATAAAAATCGTAATATCAAACTGCGAATACGTGCAGAGAGTCAGAATTTGGCTCCAAAATATAGCTCATGCCTCGAAATTGGGATGTTTAGGATATTTTGAAAACTGCAGGGAGGTGTGGGACAAATGTGCCCAAATGCAGCTTTCAGTACTTGGCATATGTTGGGTATAAAAAAGTCGTAATTTCAAACAGCGAATACGTGCCGAGAGCCAGAATTTGGCTACAAAATATGGCTCAGGCCTGAAAATTAGGATATTTGAGATATTTCGAAAACTGCAAGGGAGTTTGTGCGAAATGTGACTCACTGCTGCTTTCAGGACTTTGCATATGTTGGGTACATAAATTCGTAAATTCAAACTGAGAACACGTGCAGAGAGCCAGAATTTGGCTCCAAAATATGGCTCATTCCTCGAAATTGGGATGTTTGGGATATTTTGAAAACTGCAGGGAAGTTTGTGCGAAATGTGACTCACCGCCGCTTTCAGGACTTGGCATATGTTGGGTATATAAATTCATAATTTCAAACTGCGAATACGTGCAGAGAGCCACAATTTGGCTCCAAAATATGGCTCAAACCTCGATATTGTGTTGTTTGGGATATTTTGAAAACTGCAGGGAGGTGTGGGACAAATGTGACGAAACGCCACTTTTAGTACTTGGCATATGTTGGGTATAAAAAATTCGTAATTTCATACTGCAAATACGTGCAGAGAGACAGAATTTGGCTCCAAGATATGGCTCAGGCCTGGATATTGGGATATTTTGGATATTTCGAAAACTGTAGGGGAGTTTGTGCAAAATTTGACTCACTGCCGCTTTTAGTACTTGGCATATGTTGGGTATAAAAATCGTTAGATCTTACGGCGAATACGTGCAGAGAGCCAGAATTTGGCTTTAAAATATTGCTCAGTCCTCGAAATTGGGATGTTTGGGATATTTTGAAAACTGCAGGGGGGATTGGGACAAATATGACCAAACGCCGCTTTCAGAACATGGCATATGTTGGGTATAAAAATTCGTAATTTCAAACTGCGAATACGTGCAGAGAGCTTGAATTTGGCTCCAAAATATGGCTCAGGCCTCGAAAGTGGGATGTTTTGGGATATTTTGAAAACTGCAGGGAAGTTTGAGCAAAATGTGACTCTCTGCCGCTTTCAGTACTTGGCATATGTTGGGTACAAAAATTCGTAATTTCATACTGTGAATACGTGCAGAGAGCTAGAATTTGGCTCCCAAATATGGCTCAGGCCTCAAAATTGTGATATTTGGGATTTTTCGAAAAATGCAGGGGAGTTTGTGCGAAATGTGACTCACTGCCGCTTTCAGGACTTGGCGTATGATGGGTATATAAATTCGTAATTTCAAACTGCGAATACGTGCAGAGAGCCACAATTTGGCTCCAAAATATGGCTCATACCTCGATATTGGGTTGTTTGGGATATTTTGAAAACTGCAGGGAGGTGTGGGACAAATGTGACCAAACGCCACTTTTAGTACTTGGCATATGTTGATTATAAAAAGTCGTAATTTCAAATTGCGAATACGTGCAGAGAGCCAGAATTTGGCTGCAAAATATTGCTCAGGCCTCGAAATTGGAACATTTGGGATATGTTGAAAACTGCAAGGAGGTTTGGGACAAATTTGACCAAACGCCTCTTTCAGTACTTGGCATATCTTGGGTATAAAAATTCGTAATTTCAAACTTCGAATACGTGCAGAGAGCCAGAATTTGGCTCCAAATTATTGCTCAGGCCTCGAAATTGGGATATTTGGGATATTTCGAAAACTGCAGGGGAGTTTGTGCGAAATGTGACTCACTGCTGCTTTCAGGACTTTGCATATGTTGGGTATATAAATTCGTAATTTCAAACTGCTAATACGTGCATAGAACCAGAATTTGGCTCCAAAATTTGGCTCAGGCCTCGAAATTGGGATGTTTGGGATATTTTGAAAACTGCAGGGAGATTTGGGACAAATGTCACCAAACTCCGCTTTCAGTACTTGGTATATGTTGGAGGAAAAAAAGTCGTAATTTCAAACTGCGAATACGTGCATAGAGCCAGAATTGGGCTCCACAATATGGCTCAGGCCTCGAAATTGGGATGTTTGGGATATTTTGAAAACTGCAGGGGAGTTAGTGCGAAATGTGACTCACTGTCGCTTTCAAGACTTGGCATATGTTGGGTATAAAATGTCGTAATTTCAAAAACCGAATACGTGCAGAGAGCCAGAATTTGGCTCCAAAATATGGCTCAGGCCTCGAAATTGGGATGTTTGGGATATTTTGAAAACTGCAGTGAGGTTTGGGACAAATATGACCAAACGCCACTTTCAGTACTTGGCATATGTTGGGTATACAAATTCGTAATTTCAAACTTCGAATACGTGCAGAGAGCCAGAATTGGGCTCCACAATATTGCTCATGCCTCGAAATTGGGATATTTAGGATATTTCGAAAACTGCAGGGGAGTTTGTGCGAAATGTGACTAACTGCCGCTTTCAGGACTTTGCATCTGTTGGGTATAAAATGTCGTAATTTCAAACTGCGAATACGTGCATAGTGCCAGAATTTGGCTCCAAAATATGGCTCAGGCCTCGACATTGGGATGTTTTGGATATTTTGAAAACTGCAGGGGGGTTTGGGACAAATATGACCAAACGCCGCATTCAGAACTTGGCATATGTTGGGTATAAAAAGTCGTAATTTCAAACTGCGAATACGTGCAGAGAGCTTGAATTTGGCTCCAAAATATGGCTCAGGCCTCGAAAGTGGGATGTTTGGGATATTTTGAAAACTGCAGGGGGGGTTTTGGACAAATGTGACCAAACGCCGCGTTCAGTACTTGGCATATGTTGGGTATAAAAAAGTCGTAATTTCAAACAGCGAATACGTGCAGAGAGCCAGAATTTGGCTCCAAAATATGGCTCAGGCCTCAAAATTAGGATATTTGGGATATTTCGAAAACTGCAGGGGAGTTTGTGCGAAATGTGACTCACTGCTGCTTTCAGGACTTTGCATATGTTGGGTATATAAATTCGTAATATCAAACTGCGAATACGTGCATAGAACCAGAATTTGGCTCCAAAATTTGGCTCAGGCCTCGAAATTGGGATGTTTGGGATTTTTTGAAAACTGCAGGGTGATTTGGGACAAATGTGACCAAACTCCGCTTTCAGTACTTGGTATATGTTGGGGAAAAAAAAGTCGTAATTTCAAACTGCGAATAGGTGCATAGAGCCAGAATTTGGCTCCAAAATATGGCTCAGGCCTCGAAATTGGGAGGTTTGGGATATTTTGAAAACTGCAGGGTGGATTGAGACAAATGTGACCAAACGCCGCTTTCAGTACTTGGCATATGTTGGGTATAAAAAAGTGGTATTTTCAAACTGCGAATACGTGCAGACAGCCAGAATTTGGCTCCAAAATATGGCTCAGGCTTCGAAATTGGGATGTTTGGGATATTTTGAAAACTGCAGGGAGGTTTGGGACAAATTTGACCAAACGCCACTTACAGTACTTGGCATATGTTGTGTATACAAATTCGTAATTTCAAACTTCGAATACGTGCAGAGAGCCAGAATTTGGCTCCACAATATTGATCAGGCCTCGAAATTGGGATGTTTGGGATATTTTGAAAACTGCAGGGGAGTGTGTGCAAAATGTGACTCACTGCCGCTTTCAGTACTTGGCATATGTTGGGTATAAAAATCGTAATATCAAACTGCGAATACGTGCAGAGAGCCTGAATTTGGCTCCAAAATATGGCTCAGGCCTCGATATTGTGATGTTTTGGATATTTTGAAAGCAGCAGGGAGGTTTGGGACACATGTAACCAAACGCCGCTTTCAGTATTTGGCATATGTTGGGTATAAATAATTCGTAATTTCATACTGCGAATACGTGCAGAGTGCCAGAATTTGGCTCCAAAATATGGCTCAGGCCTCGAAATTGGGATATTTGGGATATTACGAAAACTGCAGGGGAGTTTGTGCAAAATGTGACTCACTGCCGCTTTCAGGGCTTGGCATATGTTGGGTATAAAATGTAGTAATTTCAAACAGCGAATACGTGCATTGAGCCAGAATTTGGCTCCAAAATATTGCTCAGGAGTCCTCGAAATTGGGATGTTTGGGATATTTTGAAAACTGCAGGGGGGGTTTGGGACAAATATGACCAAACGCCGCATTCAGAACTTGGCATATGTTGGGTATAAAAAGTCGTAATTTCAAACTGCGAATACGTGTAGAGAGCTTGAATTTGGCTCCAAAATATGGCTCAGGCCTCGAAAGTGGGATGTTTGGGATATTTTGAAAACTGCTGGGGGGGTTTTGGACAAATGTGACCTAACGCCGCGTTCAGTACTTGGCATATGTTGGGTATAAAAAAGTCGTAATTTCAAACTGCGAATACGTGAAGAGAGCCAGAATTTGGCTCCAAAATATGGCTGAGGCCTCGAAATTGGATATTTGGGATATTTCGAAAACTGCAGGAGAGTTTGTGCAAAATGTGACTCACTGCCGCTTTCAGGGCTTGGCATATGTTGGGTATAAAATGTAGTAATTTCAAACCGCGAATACGTGCATAGAGCCTAAATTGGCTCCAAAATATGGCTAAGGCCTCGAAATTGGGATGTTTGGGATATTTTGAAAACTGCAGGGGGGGTTTGGGACAAATGTGACCAAACGCAGCTTTCACTACTTGGCATATGTTGTGCATAAAAAATTCGTAATTTCAAACTGCGAATACGTGCAGAGAGCCAGAATTTGGCTCCAAAATATGCCTCATGCCTCGAAATTGGGATATTTGGGATATTTCGAAAACTCCAGAGAAGTTTGTGCGAAGTGTGACTCACTGCCGCTTTCAGGACTTGGCATATGTTGGGTATATAAATTCGTAATTTCAAACTGCGAATACGTGCAGAGAGCTAGAATTTGGCTCCAAAATATGGCTCATGCCTCGAGATTGGGATGTTTGGGATGTTTTGAAAACTGCAGGGAGGTGTGGGAAAATTGTGACCAAACGCCACTTTCAGTACTTGGCATATGTTGGGTAAAAAAAGTCGTAATTTCAAATTGCGACTACGTGCAGGGAGCCAGAAATTGGCTCCAAAATATGGCTCAGGCCTCAAAATTGGGATATTTGGGATATTTCGAAAACTGCAGGGGAGATTGTGCGAAATTTGACTCACTACCGCTTTCAGGACTTGGCATATGTTGGGTATATAAATTCGTAATTTCAAACTGAGAATACGTGCAGAGAGCCCGAATTTGGCTCCAAAATATGGCTCATGCCTCAAAATTGGGATGTTTGGGATATTTTGAAAACTGCAGGGAGGTGTGGGACAAATGTGACCAAATGCCATTTTCAGTACTTGGCATATGTTGGGTATAAAAAGTCGTAATTTCAAACTGCGAATACGTGCAGAGAGCCAGAATTTGGCTCCAAAATAGGGCTCAGGCCTCAAAATTAGAATATTTGGGATATTTCGAAAACTGCAGGGGAGTTTGTGCGAAATGTGACTCACTGCTGCTTTAAGGACTTTGCATATGTTGAGTATATAAATTCGTCATCTCAAACTGCGAATACGTGCATAGAACCAGAATTTGGCTCAGGCCTCGAAATTTGGATGTTTGGGATATTTTGAAAACTGCAGGGAGATTTGGGACGAATGTGACCAAACTCCGCTTTCAGTACTTGGTATATGTTGGGGGAAAAAAAAAGTCGTAATTTCAAACTGCGAATACGTGCATAGAGCCAGAATTTGGCTCCAAAATATGGCTCAGGCCTCGAAATTGGGATGTTTGGGATATTTTGAAAACTGCAGGGTGGATTGAGACAAATGTGACCAAACGCCGCTTTCAGTACTTGGCATATGTTGGGTATAAAAAGTTATATTTTCAAACTGCGAATACGTGCAGAGAGCCAGAATTTGGCTCCAAAATATGGCTCAGGCCTCGAAATTGGGATGTTTGGGATATTTTGAAAACTGAAGGGGAGTTAGTGCGAAATGTGACTCACTGTCGCTTTCAAGACTTGGTATATGTTGGGTATAAAATGTCGTATCTTCAAAACCGAATACGTGCAGAGAGCCAGAATTTGGCTCCAAAATATGGCTCAGGCCTCGATATTGTGATGTTTTGGATATTTTGAAAACTGCAGGGAGGTTTGGAACAAATGTAACCAAACGCCGCTTTCAGTACTTGGCATATGTTGGGTATAAAAAATTCGTAATTTCATACTGCGAATACGTGCAGAGAGCCAGAATTTGGCTCCAAAATATGGCTCAGGCCTCGAAATTGGGATATTTGGGATATTTCAAAAACTGCAGGGGAGTTTGTGCGAAATGTGACTCACTGCCGCTTTCAGGACTTGGCATATGTTGGGTATAAAATGTAGTAATTTCAAACTGCGAATACGTGCATAGAGCCAGAATTTGGCTCCAAAATATTGCTCAGTCGTCGAAATTGGGATGTTTAGGATATTTTGAAAACTGCAGGGGGGATTAGGACAAATATGACCAAACGCCGCATTCAGAACTTGGCATATGTTGGGTATAAAAAATTCGTAATTTCAAACTGCGAATACATGCAGAGAGCCAGAATTTGGCTCCAAAATATGGCTCATGCCTCGAAATTGGGATGTTTGGGATGTTTTGAAAACTGCAGGCAGGTGTGGGACAAATGTGACCAAATGCACTTTCAGTACTTGGGATATGTTGGGTAAAAAAAGTCGTAATTTCAAATTGCGAATATGTGCAGAGAGCCAGAATTTGGCTCCAAAATATGGCTCAGGCCTCAAAATTGGGATATTTGGGATATTTCGAAAACTGCAGGGGAGATTGTGCGAAATGTGACTCACTACCGCTTTCCAGGACTTGGCATATGTTGGGTATAAAATGTCGTAATTGCAAACCGCGAATACGTGCATAGAGCCAGAAATTGGCTCTAAAATATTGCTAAGGCCTCGAAATTGGGATGTTTGGGATATTTTGAAAACTGCAGGGGGGGGTTTGGGATTTATGTGATCAAATGCCGCTTTCAGTACTTGGAATATGTTGGGTATAAAAAAGTCGTAATTTCAAACAGCGAATAAGTGCAGAGAGCCAGAATTTGGCTCCAAAATATGGCTCAGGCTTCGAAATTGGGATATTTGGGATATTTCGAAAACTCCAGGGGAGTTTGTTCGAAATGTGACTCACTGCCGCTTTCAAGACTTGGCATATGTTGGGTATAAAATGTCGTAATTTCAATCCGCGAATACGTGCATAGAGCCAGAATTTGGCTCCAAAATATGGCTCAGGCTTCGAAATTGGGATGTTTGGGATATTTTGAAAACTGCAGGGGGGTTTGGGACAAATTTGACCAAACGCCACTTTCAGTACTTGGCATATGTTGGGAATAAAAATTCGTAATTTCAAACTGCGAATACGTGCAGAGAGCCAGAATTTGGCTCCAAGATATTGCTCAGTCCTCGAATTGGGATGTTTGGGATATTTTGAAAACTGCAGGGGGGTTTGGGACAAATAAGACCAAACGCCGAATTCAGAACTTGGCATATGTTGGGTATAAAAAGTCATAATTTCAAACTGCGAATACGTGAAGAGAGCTTGAATTTGGCTCCAAAATATTGCCCAGGCCTCGAAAGTGGGATGTTTGGGATATTTTGAAAACTGCAGGGGTGGTTTTGGACAAATGTGACCAAACGTCGCGTTCAGTACTTGGCATATGTTGGGTATAAAAAAAGTTGTAATTTCAAACTGCGAATACGTGCAGAGAGCCAAAATTTGGCTCCAAAATATGGCTCAGGCCTCGAAATTGGGAAATTTAGGATATTTCGAAAACTCCAGGGGAGTTTGTACGAAATGTGACTCACTGCCGCTTTCAAGACTTGGCATATGTTGGGTATAAAATGTCGTAATTTCAATACGCGAATACGTGCATAGAGCCAGAATTTGGCTCCAAAATATTGCTCAGGTTTCGAAATTGGGATGTTTGGGATATTTTGAAAACTGCAGGGGGGTTTGGGGACAAATGTGACCAAACGCTGCTTTTAGGACTTATCATATGTTGGGTATAAAAAGTCGTAATTTCAAATTGCGAATACGTGCAGAGAGCCCGAATTTGGCTCCAAAATATTGCTCAGGCCTCGAAATTGGGATATTAGGAATATTTTAAAAATTGCAGGGTGGATTGAGACAAATGTGACCAAACGCCGCTTTCAGTACTTGGCATATGTTGCGTATAAAAAAGTGGTAATATCAAACTTCGATTACGTGCAGAGAGCCAGAATTTGGCTCCAAAAATATTGCTCAGGCCTCGAAATTGGAATATTTGGGATATTTTGAAAGCTGCAAGGAGGTTGGGACAAATTTGACCAAACGCCACTTTCAGTACTTGGCATATGTTGGTAATAAAAATTCGTAATTTCAAAATGCGAATACGTGCAGAGAGCCAGAATTTGGCTCCAAAATTTGGCTCAGGCCTCGAAATTGGGATGTTTGGAATATTTTGAAAACTGCAGGGAGGTTTGGGACAAATTTGACAAAACGCCACTTTCAATACTTGACATATGTTGAGTATATATATTCGTAATTTCAAACTGCGAACACGTTCAGAGAGCCAGAATTTGGCTCCAAAATATGGCTCATGCCTCGAAATTTGGATGTTTGGGATATTTTGAAAACTGCAGGGGGGGTTTGGGACAAATGTAACCAAATGCCGCTTTCAGTACTTGGCATATGTTGGGTATAAAAAGTCGTAATTTCAGACAGCGAATACGTGCAGAGAGCCAGAATTTGGCTCCAAAATATGGCTCAGGCCTCGAAATTGGGATATTTGGGATATTTCGAAAACTCCAGGGGAGTTTGTGCGAAATGTTACTCACTGTCACTTCCAAGACTTGGCATATGTTGGGTATAAAATGTCGTAATTTCAAACCGCGAATACGTACATAGAACCAGAATTTGGCTCCAAAATATGGCTCAGTCCTCGAAATTGCGATGTTTGGGATATTTTGAAATCTGCAGGGGGATTTGGGACAAATGTGACCAAACGCCGCTTTCAGTACTTTGGTATATGTTGGGTAAAAAAAAAGTCGTAATTTCAAACTGCGAATACGTGCATAGAGCCAGAATTTGGCTCCAAAATATGGCTCAGGCCTCGAAATTGGGATGTTTGGGATATTTTGAAAACTGCAGGGTGGATTGAGACAAATGTGACCAAACGCCGCTTTCAGTACTTGGCATATGTTGGGTATAAAAAAGTGGTAATTTCAAACTGCGAATACGTGCAGAGAGCCAGAATATAGCTCCAAATATGGCTCAGGCCTCAAAATTGGGATGTTTGGAATATTTTGAAAACTGCAGGGGAGTTTGTGCGAAATGTGACTCACTGCCGCTTTCAAGACTTTTCATATGTTGGGTATAAAAATGTCGTAATTTCAAAAACCGAATACGTGCAGGGAGTCAAAATTTGGCTCCAAAATATGGTTCATGCCTCGAAATTGGGATGTTTGGGATATTTTGAAAACTGTAGGGTGGATTGAGACAAATGTGACCAAACGCTGCTTTCAGTACTTTGCATATGTTGGGTATACAAATTCGTAATTGCAAACTTCGAATACGTGCAGAGAGCCAGGAGTTTGGCTCCAAAATATGGCTCACGCCTCGAAATTGGGATGTTGGGATATTTTGAAAACTGCAGGGAGGGTTGGGACAAATTTGACCAAACGCCACTTTCAGTACTTGGCATATGTTGGGTATACAAATTCGTAATTTCAAACTTCGAATACGTGCAGAGAGCCAGAGTTTGGCTCCAAAATATGGCTCACGCCTCGAAATTGGGATGTTTGGGATATTTTGAAAACTGCAGGGGAGTTTGTGCAAAATGTGACTCACTGCCGCTTTCAGTACTTGGCATATGTTGGGTATAAAAATCGTAATATCAAACTGCGAATACGTGCAGAGAGCCTGAATTTGGCTCCAAAATATGGCTCAGGCCTCGATATTGTGATGTTTGGGATATTTTGAAAACTGCAGGGATGTTTGGGACAAATGTAACCAAACGCCACTTTCAGTACTTGGCATATGTTGGGTATAAAAAATTCGTAATTTCATACTGCGAATACGTGCAGAGAGCGAGAATTTGGCTCCAAAATATGGCTCAGGCCTCGAAATTGGGATATTTGGGATATTTCGAAAACTGCAGGGGAGTTTGGGCGAAATGTGACTCACTGCCGCTTTCAGGACTTGGCATATGTTGGGAATATAAATTCGTAATTTCAAACTGCGAATACGTGCAGAGAGCCAGAATTTGGCTCCAAAATATGGCTCATGCCTCGAAATTAGGATGTTGGGATATTTTGAAAACTGCAGGGAGGTGTGAGACAAATGTGACCAAATTCCACTCTCAGTACTTGGCATATGTTGGGTATAAAAAGTCGTAATTTCAAACTTCGAATACGTGCAAAGAGCCAGAATTTGGCTCCAAAATATGGCTCAGACCTCAAAATTTTGATATTTGGGATATTTCGAAAACTCCAGGGGAGTTAGTGCGAAATGTGACTCACCTGCCGCTTTCAAGACTTGGCATATGTTGGGTATAAAATGTCGTAATTTCCAAAACCGAATACGTGCAGAGAGCTAGAATTTGGGTCCCAAATATGGCTCATGCCTCGAAATTGGGATGTTTGGGATATTTTGAAACTGCAGGGATGTTTGGGACAAATGTGACCAAACGCCACTTTCAGTCCTTGGCATATGTTGGGTATACAAATTCGTAATATCAAACTGCGAATACGTGCAGAGAGCTTGAATTTGGCTCCAAAATATGGCTCAGGCCTCGATATTCTGATGTTTGGGATATTTTGAAAACTGCAGGGAGGTTTGGGACAAATTTGACCATACGCCACTTTCAGTACTTGGCATATGTTGGGTATACAAATTCGTAATTTCAAACTTCGAATACGTGCAGAGAGCCAGAGTGTGGCTCCAAAATATGGCTCACGCCTCGAAATTGGGATGTTTGGGATATTTTGAAACTGCAGGGGAGTTTGTGCAAAATGTGACTCACTGCTGCTTTCAGTACTTGGCATATGTTGGGTATAAAAATCGAAATATCAAACTGCGAATACGTGCAGAGAGCCTGAATTTGGCTCCAAAATATGGCTCAGGCCATGATATTGTGATGTTTGGGATATTTTGAAAATTGCAGGGATGTTTGGGACAAATGTAACCAAACGCCGCATTCAGTACTTGGCATATGTTGGGTATAAAAAATTCGTAATTTCATACTGCGAATACGTGCAGAGAGCCAGAATTTGGCTACAAAATATGGCTCAGGCCTCGAAATTGGGATATTTGGGATATTTCGAAAACTGCAGGGGAGTTTGTGCGAAATATGACTCACTGCCGCTTTCAGGACTTGGCATATGTTGGGTATATAAATTCGTAATTTCAAACTGCGAATACGTGTAGAGAGCCAGAATTTGGCTCCAAAATATGGCTAATGCCTCGAAATTGGGATGTTTGGGATGTTTTGAAAACTGCAGGGAGGTGTGGGACAAATGTGACCAAATGCCACTTTCAGTACTTGGGATATGTTGGGTAAAAAAAGTCGTAATTTCAAATTGCGAAAACGTGCAGAGAGCCAGAATTTGGCTCCAAATTGGGATATTTGGGATATTTCGAAAACTGCAGGGGAGATTGTGCGAAATGTGACTCACTACCGCTTTCAGGACTTGGCATATGTTGGGTATTTAAATTCGTAATTTCAAACTGCGAATACGTGCTGAGAGCCAGAATTTGGCTCCAAAATATGGCTCATGTCTCGAAATTGGGATGTTTGGGATATTTTGAAAACTGCAGGGAGGTTTGGGACAAATGTGACCAAACGCCACTTTCAGTCCTTGTCTTATGTTGGGTATAAAAAGTCGTAATTTCAAACTTCGAATACGTGAAGAGAGCCAGAATTTGGCTCCAAAATATGGCTCAGGCCTCAAAATTGGAATATTTGGGATATTTTGAAACCTGCAGGGAGTTTGTGCGAAATGTGACTCACTGCCGCTTTCAGGACTTTGCATATGTTGGGTATAAAATGAAGTAATTTCAAACTGCGTATACGTGCATAGAGCCAGAATTTGGCTCCAAGATATTGCTCAGTCCTCGAAATTGGGATATTTGGATATTTTGAAAACTGCAGGGGGGTTTGGGACAAATATGACCAAACGCCGAATTCAGAACTTGGCATATGTTGGGTATAAAAAGTCGTAATTTCAAACTGCGAATACGTGAAGAGAGCTTGAATTTGGCTCCAAAATCTGGCCCAGGCTCGAAAGTGGGATGTTTGGGATATTTTGAAAACTGCAGGGGTGGTTTTGGACAAATGTGACCAAACGTCGCGTTCAGTACTTGGCATATGTTGGGTATAAAAAAGTTGTAATTTCACACTGCGAATACGTGCAGAGAGCCAAAATTTGGCTCCAAAATATGGCTCAGGCCTCGAAATTGGGAAATTTGGGATATTTCGAAAACTCCAGGGGAGTTTGTACGAAATGTGACTCACTGCCGCTTTCAAGACTTGGCATATGTTGGGTATAAAAAAGTGGTAATTTCAAACTGCGAATACGTGCAGAGGGCCAGAATATAGCTCCAAAATATGGCTCAGGCCTCAAAATTGGGATGTTTGGAATATTTTGAAAACTGCAGGGGAGTTTGTGCGAAATGTGACTCACTGCCGCTTTCAAGACTTGGCATATGTTCGGTATAAAATGTCGAAATTTCAAAAACCGAATACGTGCAGAGAGCCAAAATTTGGCTCCAAAATATGGTTCATGCCTCGAAATTGGGATGTTTGGGATATTTTGAAAACTGTAGGGTGGATTGAGACAAATGTGACCAAACGCTGCTTTCAGTACTTTGCATATGTTGGGTATACAAATTCGTAATTTCAAACTACGAATACGTGCAGAGAGCCAGAGTTTGGCTCCAAAATATGGCTCACACCTCGAAATTGGGATGTTTGGGATATTTTGAAAACTGCAGGGAGGTTTGGGACAAATTTGACCAAACGCCACTTTCAGTACTTGGCATATGTTGGGTATACAAATTCGTAATTTCAAACTTCGAATACGTGCAGAGAGCCAGAGTTTGGCTCAAAAATATGGCTCACGCCTCGAAATTGGGATGTTTGGGATATTTTGAAAACTGCAGGGGAGTTTGGGACAAATGTGACCAAACGCTGCTTTTAGGACTTATCATATGTTGGGTATAAAAAGTCGTAATTTCAAATTGCGAATACGTGCAGAGAGCCCGAATTTGGCTCCAAAATATTGCTCAGGCCTCGAAATTGGGATATTAGGAATATTTTAAAAATTGCAGGGTGGATTGAGACAAATGTGACCAAACGCCGCTTTCAGTACTTGGCATATGTTGCGTATAAAAAAGTGGTAATATCAAACTGCGATTACGTGCAGAGAGCCAGAATTTGGCTCCAAAATATTGCTCAGGCCTCGAAATTGGAATATTTGGGATATTTTGAAAGCTGCAAGGAGGTTTGGGACAAATTTGACCAAACGCCACTTTCAGTACTTGACATATGTTGGTAATAAAAAATTCGTAATTTCAAACTGCGAATACGTGCAGAGAGCCAGAATTTGGCTCCAAATATGGCTCAGGCCTCGAAATTGGGATGTTTGGAATATTTTGAAAACTGCAGGGAGGTTTGGGACAAATTTGACCAAACGCCACTTTCAATACTTGACATATGTTGAGTATATATATTCGTAATTTCAAACTGCGAACACGTTCAGAGAGCCAGAATTTGGCTCCAAAATATGGCTCATGCCTCGAAATTGGGATGTTTGGGATATTTTGAAAACTGCAGGGGGGGTTTGGGACAAATGTAACCAAATGCCGCTTTCAGTACTTGGTATATGTTGGGTATAAAAAAGTCGTAATTTCAGACAGCGAATACGTGCAGAGAGCCAGAATTTGGCTCCAAAATATGGCTCAGGCCTTCGAAATTGGGATATTTGGGATATTTCGAAAACTCCAGGGGAGTTTGTGCGAAATGGGACTCACTGCCACTTCCAAGACTTGGCATATGTTGGGTATAAAATGTCGTAATTTCAAAACCGCGAATACGTACATAGAACCAGAATTTGGCTCCAAAATATGGCTCAGTCCTCGAAATTGCGATGTTTGGGATATTTTGAAATCTGCAGGGGGATTTGGGACAAATGTGACCAAACGCCGCTTTCAGTACTTGGTATATGTTGGGTAAAAAAAAAGTCGTAATTTCAAACTGCGAATACGTGCATAGAGCCAGAATTTGGCTCCAAAATATGGCTCAGGCCTCGAAATTGGGATGTTTGGGATATTTTGAAAACTGCAGGGTGGATTGAGACAAATGTGACCAAACGCCGCTTTCAGTACTTGGCATATGTTGGGTATAAAAAAGTGGTAATTTCAAACTGCGAATACGTGCAGAGAGCCAGAATATAGCTCCAAAATATGGCTCAGGCCTCAAAATTGGGATGTTTGGAATATTTTGAAAACTGCAGGGGAGTTTGTGCGAAATGTGACTCACTGCCGCTTTCAAGACTTGGCATATGTTGGGTATAAAATGTCGTAATTTCAAAAACCGAATACGTGCAGAGAGTCAAAATTTGGCTCCAAAATATGGTTCATGCCTCGAAATTGGGATGTTTGGGATATTTTGAAAACTGTAGGGTGGATTGAGACAAATGTGACCAAACGCTGCTTTCAGTACTTTGCATATGTTGGGTATACAAATTCGTAATTTCAAACTTCGAATACGTGCAGAGAGCCAGAGTTTGGCTCCAAAATATGGCTCACGCCTCGAAATTGGGATGTTTGGGATATTTTGAAAACTGCAGGGAGGTTTGGGACAAATTTGACCAAACGCCACTTTCAGTACTTGGCATATGTTGGGTATACAAATTCGTAATTTCAAACTTCGAATACGTGCAGAGAGCCAGAGTTTGGCTCCAAAATATGGCTCACGCCTCGAAATTGGGATGTTTGGGATATTTTGAAAACTGCAGGGAAGTTTGTGCAAAATGTGACTCACTGCCGCTTTCAGTACTTGGCATATGTTGGGTATAAAAATCGTAATATCAAACTGCGAATACGTGCAGAGAGCCTGAATTTGGCTCCAAAATATGGCTCAGGCCTCGATATTGTGATGTTTGGGATATTTGAAAACTGCAGGGATGTTTGGGACAAATGTAACCAAACGCCACTTTCAGTACTTGGCATATGTTGGGTATAAAAAATTCGTAATTTCATACTGTGAATACGTACAGAGAGCGAGAATTTGGCTCCAAAATATGGCTCAGGCCTCGAAATTGGGATATTTGGGATATTTCGAAAACTGCAGGGGAGTTTGGGCGAAATGTGACTCACTGCCGCTTTCAGGACTTGGCATATGTTGGGAATATAAATTCGTAATTTCAAACTGCGAATACGTGCAGAGAGCCAGAATTTGGCTCCAAAATATGGCTCATGCCTCGAAATTAGGATGTTTGGGATATTTTGAAAACTGCAGGGAGGTGTGAGACAAATGTGACCAAATTCCACTCTCAGTACTTGGCATATGTTGGGTATAAAAAAGTCGTAATTTCAAACTTCGAATACGTGCAAAGAGCCAGAATTTGGCTTCAAAATATGGCTCAGACCTCGAAATTTTGATATTTGGGATATTTCGAAAACTCCAGGGGAGTTTGTGCGAAATGTGACTCACTGCCGCTTTCAAGACTTGGCATATGTTGGGTATAAAATGTCGTAATTTCCAAAACCGAATACGTGCAGAGAGCTAGAATTTGGGTCCCAAATATGGCTCATGCCTCGAAATTGGGATGTTTGGGATATTTTGAAAACTGCAGGGATGTTTGGGACAAATGTGACCAACGCCACTTTCAGTCCTTGGCTTATGTTGGGTATAAAAAGTCGTAATTTCAAACTTCGAATACGTGAAGAGAGCCAGAATTTGGCTCCAAAATATGGCTCATGCCTCGAAATTGGGATGTTTGGGATATTTTGAAAACTGCAGGGGGGGTTTGGGACAAATGTAACCAAATGCCGCTTTCAGTACTTGGCATATGTTGGGTATAAAAAAGTCGTAATTTCAGACAGCGAATACGTGCAGAGAGCCAGAATTTGGCTCCAAAATATGGCTCAGGCCTCGAAATTGGGATATTTGGGATATTTCGAAAACTCCAGGGGAGTTTGTGCGAAATGTGACTCACTGCCACTTCCAAGACTTGGCATATGTTGGGTATAAAATGTCGTAATTTCAAACCGCGAATACGTACATAGAACCAGAATTTGGCTCCAAAATATGGCTCAGTCCTCGAAATTGCGATGTTTGGGATATTTTGAAATCTGCAGGGGGATTTGGGACAAATGTGACCAAACGCCGCTTTCAGTACTTGGTATATGTTGGGTAAAAAAAAAAGTCGTAATTTCAAACTGCGAATACGTGCTTAGAGCCAGAATTTGGCTCCAAAATATGGCTCAGGCCTCGAAATTGGGATGTTTGGGATATTTTGAAAACTGCAGGGTGGATTGAGACAAATGTGACCAAACGCCGCTTTCAGTACTTGGCATATGTTGGGTATAAAAAAGTGGTAATTTCAAACTGCGAATACGTGCAGAGAGCCAGAATATAGCTCCAAAATATGGCTCAGGCCTCAAAATTGGGATGTTTGGAATATTTTGAAAACTGCAGGGGAGTTTGTGCGAAATGTGACTCACTGCAGCTTTCAAGACTTGGCATATGTTGGGTATAAAATGTCGTAATTTCAAAAACCGAATACGTGCAGAGAGTCAAAATTTGGCTCCAAAATATGGTTCATGCCTCGAAATTGGGATGTTTGGGATATTTTGAAAACTGTAGGGTGGATTGAGACAAATGTGACCAAAACGCTGCTTTCAGTACTTTGCATATGTTGGGTATACAAATTCGTAATTTCAAACATCGAATACGTGCAGAGAGCCAGAGTTTGGCTCCAAAATATGGCTCACGCCTCGAAATTGGGATGTTTGGGATATTTTGAAAACTGCAGGGAGGTTTGGGACAAATTTGACCAAACGCCACTTTCAGTACTTGGCATATGTTGGGTATACAAATTCGTAATTTCAAACTTCGAATACGTGCAGAGAGCCAGAGTTTGGCTCCAAAATATGGCTCACGCCTCGAAATTGGGATGTTTGGGATATTTTGAAAACTGCAGGGAAGTTTGTGCAAAATGTGACTCACTGCCGCTTTCAGTACTTGGCATATGTTGGGTATAAAAATCGTAATATCAAACTGCGAATACGTGCAGAGAGCCTGAATTTGGCTCCAAAATATGGCTCAGGCCTCGATATTGTGATGTTTGGGATATTTTGAAAACTGCAGGGATGTTTGGGACAAATGTAACCAAACGCCACTTTCAGTACTTGGCATATGTTGGGTATAAAAAATTCGTAATTTCATACTGTGAATACGTGCAGAGAGCGAGAATTTGGCTCCAAAATATGGCTCAGGCCTCGAAATTGGGATATTTGGGATATTTCGAAAACTGCAGGGGAGTTTGGGCGAAATGTGACTCACTGCCGCTTTCAGGACTTGGCATATGTTGGGAATATAAATTCGTAATTTCAAACTGCGAATACGTGCAGAGAGCCAGAATTTGGCTCCAAAATATGGCTCATGCCTCGAAATTAGGATGTTTGGGATATTTTGAAAACTGCAGGGAGGTGTGAGACAAATGTGACCAAATTCCACTCTCAGTACTTGGCATATGTTGGGTATAAAAAGTCGTAATTTCAAACTTCGAATACGTGCAAAGAGCCAGAATTTGGCTCCAAAATATGGCTCAGACCTCGAAATTTTGATATTTGGGATATTCGAAAACTCCAGGGGAGTTTGCGCGAAATGTGACTCACTGCCGCTTTCAAGACTTGGCATATGTTGGGTATAAAATGTCGTAATTTCCAAAACCGAATACGTGCAGAGAGCTAGAATTTGGGTCCCAAATATGGCTCATGCCTCGAAATTGGGATGTTTGGGATATTTTGAAAACTGCAGGGATGTTTGCGACAAATGTGACCAAACGCCACTTTCAGTCCTTGGCTTATGTTGGGTATAAAAAGTCGTAATTTCAAACTTCGAATACGTGAAGAGAGCCAGAATTTGGCTCCAAAATATGGCTCATGCCTCGAAATTGGGATGTTTGGGATATTTTGAAAACTGCAGGGGGGGTTTGGGACAAATGTAACCAAATGCCGCTTTCAGTACTTGGCATATGTTGGGTATAAAAAAGTCGTAATTTCAGACAGCGAATACGTGCAGAGAGCCAGAATTTGGCTCCAAAATATGGCTCAGGCCTCGAAATTGGGATATTTGGGATATTTCGAAAACTCCAGGGGAGTTTGTGCGAAATGTGACTCACTGCCACTTCCAAGACTTGGCATATGTTGGGTATAAAATGTCGTAATTTCAAACCGCGAATACGTACATAGAACCAGAATTTGGCTCCAAAATATGGCTCAGTCCTCGAAATTGCGATGTTTGGGATATTTTGAAATCTGCAGGGGGATTTGGGACAAATGTGACCAAACGCCGCTTTCAGTACTTGGTATATGTTGGGTAAAAAAAAAGTCGTAATTTCAAACTGCGAATACGTGCTTAGAGCCAGAATTTGGCTCCAAAATATGGCTCAGGCCTCGAAATTGGGATGTTTGGGATATTTTGAAAACTGCAGGGTGGATTGAGACAAATGTGACCAAACGCCGCTTTCAGTACTTGGCATATGTTGGGTATAAAAAAGTGGTAATTTCAAACTGCGAATACGTGCAGAGAGCCAGAATATAGCTCCAAAATATGGCTCAGGCCTCAAAATTGGGATGTTTGGAATATTTTGAAAACTGCAGGGGAGTTTGTGCGAAATGTGACTCACTGCAGCTTTCAAGACTTGGCATATGTTGGGTATAAAATGTCGTAATTTCAAAAACCGAATACGTGCAGAGAGTCAAAATTTGGCTCCAAAATATGGTTCATGCCTCGAAATTGGGATGTTTGGGATATTTTGAAAACTGTAGGGTGGATTGAGACAAATGTGACCAAACGCTGCTTTCAGTACTTTGCATATGTTGGGTATACAAATTCGTAATTTCAAACATCGAATACGTGCAGAGAGCCAGAGTTTGGCTCCAAAATATGGCTCACGCCTCGAAATTGGGATGTTTGGGATATTTTGAAAACCTGCAGGGAGGTTTGGGACAAATTTGACCAAACGCCACTTTCAGTACTTGGCATATGTTGGGTATACAAATTCGTAATTTCAAACTACGAATACGTGCAGAGAGCCAGAGTTTGGCTCCAAAATATGGCTCACGCCTCGAAATTGGGATGTTTGGGATATTTTGAAAACTGCAGGGAAGTTTGTGCAAAATGTGACTCACTGCCGCTTTCAGTACTTGGCATATGTTGGGTATAAAAATCGTATATCAAACTGCGAATACGTGCAGAGAGCCTGAATTTGGCTCCAAAATATGGCTCAGGCCTCGATATTGTGATGTTTGGGATATTTTGAAAACTGCAGGGATGTTTGGGACAAATGTAACCAAACGCCACTTTCAGTACTTGGCATATGTTGGGTATAAAAAATTCGGTAATTTCATACTGTGAATACGTGCAGAGAGCGAGAATTTGGCTCCAAAATATGGCTCAGGCCTCGAAATTGGGATATTTGGGATATTTCGAAAACTGCAGGGGAGTTTGGGCGAAATGTGACTCACTGCCGCTTTCAGGACTTGGCATATGTTGGGAATATAAATTCGTAATTTCAAACTGCGAATACGTGCAGAGAGCCAGAATTTGGCTCCAAAATATGGCTCATGCCTCGAAATTAGGATGTTTGGGATATTTTGAAAACTGCAGGGAGGTGTGAGACAAATGTGACCAAATTCCACTCTCAGTACTTGGCATATGTTGGGTATAAAAAGTCGTAATTTCAAACTTCGAATACGTGCAAAGAGCCAGAATTTGGCTCCAAAATATGGCTCAGACCTCGAAATTTTGATATTTGGGATATTTCGAAAACTCCAGGGGAGTTTGCGCGAAATGTGACTCACTGCCGCTTTCAAGACTTGGCATATGTTGGGTATAAAATGTCGTAATTTCCAAAACCGAATACGTGCAGAGAGCTAGAATTTGGGTCCCAAATATGGCTCATGCCTCGAAATTGGGATGTTTGGGATATTTTGAAAACTGCAGGGATGTTTGCGACAAATGTGACCAAACGCCACTTTCAGTCCTTGGCTTATGTTGGGTATAAAAAGTCGTAATTTCAAACTTCGAATACGTGAAGAGAGCCAGAATTTGGCTCCAAAATATGGCTCATGCCTCGAAATTGGGATGTTTGGGATATTTTGAAAATTGCAGGGGGGGTTTGGGACAAATGTAACCAAATGCCGCTTTCAGTACTTGGCATATGTTGGGTATAAAAAAGTCGTAATTTCAGACAGCGAATACGTGCAGAGAGCCAGAATTTGGCTCCAAAATATGGCTCAGGCCTCGAAATTGGGATATTTGGGATATTTCGAAAACTCCAGGGGAGTTTGTGCGAAATGTGACTCACTGCCACTTCCAAGACTTGGCATATGTTGGGTATAAAATGTCGTAATTTCAAACCGCGAATACGTACATAGAACCAGAATTTGGCTCCAAAATATGGCTCAGTCCTCGAAATTGCGATGTTTGGGATATTTTGAAATCTGCAGGGGATTTGGGACAAATGTGACCAAACGCCGCTTTCAGTACTTGGTATATGTTGGGTAAAAAAAAAGTCGTAATTTCAAACTGCGAATACGTGCTTAGAGCCAGAATTTGGCTCCAAAATATGGCTCAGGCCTCGAAATTGGGATGTTTGGGATATTTTGAAAACTGCAGGGTGGATTGAGACAAATGTGACCAAACGCCGCTTTCAGTACTTGGCATATGTTGGGTATAAAAAAGTGGTAATTTCAAACTGCGAATACGTGCAGAGAGCCAGAATATAGCTCCAAAATATGGCTCAGGCCTCAAAATTGGGATGTTTGGAATATTTTGAAAACTGCAGGGGAGTTTGTGCGAAATGTGACTCACTGCAGCTTTCAAGACTTGGCATATGTTGGGTATAAAATGTCGTAATTTCAAAACCGAATACGTGCAGAGAGTCAAAATTTGGCTCCAAAATATGGTTCATGCCTCGAAATTGGGATGTTTGGGATATTTTGAAAACTGTAGGGTGGATTGAGACAAATGTGACCAAACGCTGCTTTCAGTACTTTGCATATGTTGGGTATACAAATTCGTAATTTCAAACATCGAATACGTGCAGAGAGCCAGAGTTTGGCTCCAAAATATGGCTCACGCCTCGAAATTGGGATGTTTGGGATATTTGAAAACTGCAGGGAGGTTTGGGACAAATTTGACCAAACGCCACTTTCAGTACTTGGCATATGTTGGGTATACAATTCGTAATTTCAAACTTCGAATACGTGCAGAGAGCCAGAGTTTGGCTCCAAAATATGGCTCACGCCTCGAAATTGGGATGTTTGGGATATTTTGAAAACTGCAGGGAAGTTTGTGCAAAATGTGACTCACTGCCGCTTTCAGTACTTGGCATATGTTGGGTATAAAAATCGTAATATCAACTGCGAATACGTGCAGAGAGCCTGAATTTGGCTCCAAAATATGGCTCAGGCCTCGATATTGTGATGTTTGGGATATTTTGAAAACTGCAGGGATGTTTGGGACAAATGTAACCAAACGCCACTTTCAGTACTTGGCATATGTTGGGTATAAAAAATTCGTAATTTCATACTGTGAATACGTGCAGAGAGCGAGAATTTGGCTCCAAAATATGGCTCAGGCCTCGAAATTGGGATATTTGGGATATTTCGAAAACTGCAGGGGAGTTTGGGCGAAATGTGACTAACTGCCGCTTTCAGGACTTGGCATATGTTGGGAATATAAATTCGTAATTTCAAACTGCGAATACGTGCAGAGAGCCAGAATTTGGCTCCAAAATATGGCTCATGCCTCGAAATTAGGATGTTTGGGATATTTTGAAAACTGCAGGGAGGTGTGAGACAAATGTGACCAAATTCCACTCTCAGTACTTGGCATATGTTGGGTATAAAAAGTCGTAATTTCAAACTTCGAATACGTGCAAAGAGCCAGAATTTGGCTCCAAAATATGGCTCAGACCTCGAAATTTTGATATTTGGGATATTTCGAAAACTCCAGGGGAGTTTGTGCGAAATGTGACTCACTGCCGCTTTCAAGACTTGGCATATGTTGGGTATAAAATGTCGTAATTTCCAAAACCGAATACGTGCAGAGAGCTAGAATTTGGGTCCCAAATATGGCTCATGCCTCGAAATTTGGATGTTTGGGATATTTTGAAAACTGCAGGGATGTTTGGGACGAATGTGACCAAACGCCACTTTCAGTCCTTGGCATATGTTGGGTATACAAATTCGTAATATCAAACTGCGAATACGTGCAGAGAGCTTGAATTTGGCTCCAAAATATGGCTCAGGCCTCGATATTCTGATGGTTGGGATATTTTGAAAACTGCAGGGAGGTTTGGGACAAATTTGACCATACACCACTTTCAGTACTTGGCATATGTTGGGTATACAAATTCGTAATTTCAAACTTCGAATACGTGCAGAGAGCCAGAGTGTGGCTCCAAAATATGGCTCACGCCTCGAAATTGGGATGTTTGGGATATTTTGAAAACTGCAGGGGAGTTTGTGCAAAATGTGACTCACTGCTGCTTTCAGTACTTGGCATATGTTGGGTATAAAAATCGTAATATCAAACTGCGAATACGTGCAGAGAGCCTGAATTTGGCTCCAAAATATGGCTCAGGCCATGATATTGTGATGTTTGGGATATTTTGAAAATTGCAGGGATGTTTGGGACAAATGTAACCAAACGCCGCATTCAGTACTTGGCATATGTTGGGTATAAAAAATTCGTAATTTCATACTGCGAATACGGGCAGAGAGCCAGAATTTGGCTACAAAATATGGCTCAGGCCTCGAAATTGGGATATTTGGGATATTTCGAAAACTGCAGGGGAGTTTGTGCGAAATATGACTCACTGCCGCTTTCAGGACTTGGCATATGTTGGGTATATAAATTCGTAATTTCAAACTGCGAATACGTGTAGAGAGCCAGAATTTGGCTCCAAAATATGGCTAATGCCTCGAAATTGGGATGTTTGGGATGTTTTGAAAACTGCAGGGAGGTGTGGGACAAATGTGACCAAATGCCACTTTCAGTACTTGGGATATGTTGGGTAAAAAAAGTCGTAATTTCAAATTGCGAAAACGTGCAGAGAGCCAGAATTTGGCTCCAAATTGGGATATTTGGGATATTTCGAAACTGCAGGGGAGATTGTGCGAAATGTGACTCACTACCGCTTTCAGGACTTGGCATATGTTGGGTATTTAAATTCGTAATTTCAAACTGCGAATACGTGCTGAGAGCCAGAATTTGGCTCCAAAATATGGCTCATGTCTCGAAATTGGGATGTTTGGGATATTTTTGAAAACTGCAGGGAGGTTTGGGACAAATGTGACCAAACGCCACTTTCAGTCCTTGTCTTATGTTTGGGTATAAAAAGTCGTAATTTCAAACTTCGAATACGTGAAGAGAGCCAGAATTGGCTCCAAAATATGGCTCAGACCTCAAAATTGGGATATTTGGGATATTTTGAAAACTGCAGGGGAGTTTGTGCGAAATGTGACTCACTGCCGCTTTCAGGACTTTGCATATGTTGGGTATAAAATGAAGTAATTTCAAACTGCGTATACGTGCATAGAGCCAGATTTTGGCTCCAAGATATTGCTCAGTCCTCGAAATTGGGATGTTTGGGATATTTTGAAAACTGCAGGGGGGTTTGGGACAAATATGACCAAACGCCGAATTCAGAACTTGGCATATGTTGGGTATAAAAAGTCGTAATTTCAAACTGCGAATACGTGAAGAGAGCTTGAATTTGGCTCCAAAATATGGCCCAGGCCTCGAAAGTGGGATGTTTGGGATATTTTGAAAACTGCAGGGGTGGTTTTGGACAAATGTGACCAAACGTCGCGTTCAGTACTTGGCATATGTTGGGTATAAAAAAGTTGTAATTTCACACTGCGAATACGTGCAGAGAGCCAAAATTTGGCTCCAAAATATGGCTCAGGCCTCGAAATTGGGAAATTTGGGATATTTCGAAAACTCCAGGGGAGTTTTTACGAAATGTGACTCACTGCCGCTTTCAAGACTTGGCATATGTTGGGTATAAAATGTCGTAATTTCAATACGCGAATACGTGCATAGAGCCAGAATTTGGCTCCAAAATATTGCTCAGGTTTCGAAATTGGGATGTTTGGGATATTTTGAAAACTGCAGGGGGGTTTGGGACAAATGTGACCAAACGCTGCTTTTAGGACTTATCATATGTTGGGTATAAAAAGTCGTAATTTCAAATTGCGAATACGTGCAGAGAGCCCGAATTTGGCTCCAAAATATTGCTCAGGCCTCGAAATTGGGATATTAGGAATATTTTAAAAATTGCAGGGTGGATTGAGACAAATGTGACCAAACGCCGCTTTCAGTACTTGGCATATGTTGCGTATAAAAAAGTGGTAACATCAAACTGCGATTACGTGCAGAGAGCCAGAATTTGGCTCCAAAATATTGCTCAGGCCTCGAAATTGGAATATTTGGGATATTTTGAAAGCTGCAAGGAGGTTTGGGACAAATTTGACCAAACGCCACTTTCAGTACTTGGCATATGTTGGTAATAAAAATTCGTAATTTCAAACTGCGAATACGTGCAGAGAGCCAGAATTTGGCTCCAAAATATGGCTCAGGCCTCGAAATTGGGATGTTTGGAATATTTTGAAAACTGCAGGGAGGTTTGGGACAAATTTGACCAAACGCCACTTTCAATACTTGACATATGTTGAGTATATATATTCGTAATTTCAAACTGCGAACACGTTCAGAGAGCCAGAATTTGGCTCCAAAATATGGCTCATGCCTCGAAATTTGGATGTTTGGGATATTTTGAAAACTGCAGGGGGGGTTTGGGACAAATGTAACCAAATGCCGCTTTCAGTACTTGGCATATGTTGGGTATAAAAAAGTCGTAATTTCAAACAGCGAATACGTGCAGAGAGCCAGAATTTGGCTCCAAAATATGGCTCAGGCCTCGAAATTGGGATATTTGGGATATTTCGAAAACTCCAGGGGAGTTTGTGCGAAATGTGACTCACTGCCACTTGCAAGACTTGGCATATGTTGGGTATAAAATGTCGTAATTTCAAACCGCGAATACGTACATAGAACCAGAATTTGGCTCCAAAATATGGCTCAGTCCTCGAAATTGCGATGTTTGGGATATTTTGAAATCTGCAGGGGGATTTGGGACAAATGTGACCAAACGCCGCTTTCAGTACTTGGTATATGTTGGGTAAAAAAAAAGTCGTAATTTCAAACTGCGAATACGTGCATAGAGCCAGAATTTGGCTCCAAAATATGGCTCAGGCCTCGAAATTGGGATGTTTGGGATATTTTGAAAACTGCAGGGTGGATTGAGACAAATGTGACCAAACGCCGCTTTCAGTACTTGGCATATGTTGGGTATAAAAAAGTGGTAATTTCAAACTGCGAATACGTGCAGAGAGCCAGAATATAGCTCCAAAATATGGCTCAGGCCTCAAAATTGGGATGTTTGGAATATTTTGAAAACTGCAGGGGAGTTTGTGCGAAATGTGACTCACTGCCGCTTTCAAGACTTGGCATATGTTCGGTATAAAATGTCGAAATTTCAAAAACCGAATACGTGCAGAGAGCCAAAATTTGGCTCCAAAATATGGTTCATGCCTCGAAATTGGGATGTTTGGGATATTTTGAAAACTGTAGGGTGGATTGAGACAAATGTGACCAAACGCTGCTTTCAGTACTTTGCATATGTTGGGTATACAAATTCGTAATTTCAAACTTCGAATACGTGCAGAGAGCCAGAGTTTGGCTCCAAAATATGGCTCATGCCTCGAAATTGGGATGTTTGGGATATTTTGAAAACTGCAGGGAGGTTTGGGACAAATTTGACCAAACGCCACTTTCAGTACTTGGCATATGTTGGGTATACAAATTCGTAATTTCAAACTTCGAATACGTGCAGAGAGCCAGAGTTTGGCTCCAAAATATGGCTCACGCCTCGAAATTGGGATGTTTGGGATATTTTGAAAACTGCAGGGGGGTTTGGGACAAATGTGACCAAACGCTGCTTTTAGGACTTATCATATGTTGGGTATAAAAAGTCGTAATTTCAAATTGCGAATACGTGCAGAGAGCCCGAATTTGGCTCCAAAATATTGCTCAGGCCTCGAAATTGGGATATTAGGAATATTTTAAAAATTGCAGGGTGGATTGAGACAAATGTGACCAAACGCCGCTTTCAGTACTTGGCATATGTTGCGTATAAAAAAGTGGTAATATCAAACTGCGATTACGTGCAGAGAGCCAGAATTTGGCTCCAAAATATTGCTCAGGCCTCGAAATTGGAATATTTGGGATATTTTGAAAGCTGCAAGGAGGTTTGGGACAAATTTGACCAAACGCCACTTTCAGTACTTGGCATATGTTGGTAATAAAAATTCGTAATTTCAAACTGCGAATACGTGCAGAGAGCCAGAATTTGGCTCCAAAATATGGCTCAGGCCTCGAAATTGGGATGTTTGGAATATTTTGAAAACTGCAGGGAGGTTTGGGACAAATTTGACCAAACGCCACTTTCAATACTTGACATATGTTGAGTATATATATTCGTAATTTCAAACTGCGAACACGTTCAGAGAGCCAGAATTTGGCTCCAAAATATGGCTCATGCCTCGAAATTGGGATGTTTGGGATATTTTGAAAACTGCAGGGGTTTGTGCAAATGTGACTCACTGCCGCTTTCAGTACTTGGCATATGTTGGGTATAAAAATCGTAATATCAAACTGCGAATACGTGCAGAGAGCCTGAATTTGGCTCCAAAATATGGCTCAGGCCTCGATATTGTATGTTTGGGATATTTTGAAAACTGCAGGGATGTTTGGGACAAATGTAACCAAACGCCACTTCAGTACTTGGCATATGTTGGGTATAAAAATTCGTAATTTCATACTGCGAATACGTGCAGAGAGCGAGAATTTGGCTCCAAAATATGGCTCAGGCCTCGAAATTGGATATTTGGGATATTTCGAAAACTGCAGGGGAGTTTGGGCGAAATGTGACTCACTGCCGCTTTCAGGACTTGGCATATGTTGGGAATATAAATTCGTAATTTCAAACTGCGAATACGTGCAGAGAGCCAGAATTTGTCTCCAAAATATGGCTCATGCCTCGAAATTAGGATGTTTGGGATATTTTGAAAACTGCAGGGAGGTGTGAGACAAATGTGACCAAATTCCACTCTCAGTACTTGGCATATGTTGGGTATAAAAAGTCGTAATTTCAAACTTCGAATACGTGCAAAGAGCCAGAATTTGGCTCCAAAATATGGCTCAGACCACGATATTTTGATATTTGGGATATTTCGAAAACTCCAGGGGAGTTTGTGCGAAATGTGACTCTCTGCCGCTTTCAAGACTTGGCATATGTTGGGTATAAAATGTCGTAATTTCCAAAACCGAATACGTGCAGAGAGCTAGAATTTGGGTCCCAAATATGGCTCATGCCTCGAAATTGGGATGTTTGGGATATTTTGAAAACTGCAGGGATGTTTGGGACAAATGTGACCAAACGCCTTTCAGTCCTTGGCTTATGTTGGGTATAAAAAGTCGTAATTTCAAACTTCGAATACGTGAAGAGAGCCAGAATTTGGCTCCAAAATATGGCTCATGCCTCGAAATTGGGATGTTTGGGATATTTGGAAAACTGCAGGGGGGTTTGGGACAAATGTAACCAAATGTCGCTTTCAGTACTTGGCATATGTTGGGTATAAAAAAGTGGTAATTTCAGACAGCGAATACGTGCAGAGAGCCAGAATTTGGCTCCAAAATATGGCTCAGGCCTCGAAATTGGGATATTTGGGATATTTCGAAAACTCCAGGGGAGTTTGTGCGAAATGTGACTCACTGCCACTTCCAAGACTTGGCATATGTTGGGTATAAAATGTCGTAATTTCAAACCGCGAATACGTACATAGAACCAGAATTTGGCTCCAAAATATGGCTCATGCCTCGAAATTGGGATGTTTGGGATATTTTGAAAACTGCAGGGATGTTTGGGACAAATGTGACCAAACGCCACTTTCAGTCCTTGGCTTATGTTGGGTATAAAAAGTCGTAATTTCAAACTTCGAATACGTGAAGAGAGCCAGAATTTGGCTCCAAAATATGGCTCAGGCCTCAAAATTGGGATATTTGGGATATTTCGAAAACTGCAGGGGAGTTTGTGCGAAATGTGACTCACTGCGGCTTTCAGGACTTGGCATATGTTGGGTATAAAATGTTGAAATTTCAAACCGCGAATACGTGCATAGAGCCAGAATTTGGCTCCAAAATATGGCTCTGGCCTCGAAATTTGGATGTTTGGGATATTTTGAAAACTGCAGGGAGGTTTGGGACAAATGTGACCAAACGCCACTTTCAGTCCTTGGCATATGTTGGGTATACAAATTCGTAATATCAAACTGCGAATACGTGCAGAGAGCCTGAATTTGGCTCCAAAATATGGCTCAGGCCTCGATATTCTGATGTTTGGGATATTTTGAAAACTGCAGGGAGGTTTGGGACAAATTTGATCAAACGCCACTTTCAGTACTTGGCATATGTTGGGTATACAAATTCGTAATTTCAAACTTCGAATACGTGCAGAGAGCCAAAGTTTGGCTCCAAATATGGCTCACGCCTCGAAATTGGGATGTTTGGGATTTTTTGAAAACTGCAGGGAGGTTTGGGACAAATGTGACCAAACGCCACTTTCAGTCCTTGGCTTATGTTGGGTATAAAAAGTCGTAATTTCAAACTTCGAATACGTGAAGAAAGCCAGAATTTGGCTCCAAAATATGGCTCAGGCCTCAAAATTGGGATATTTGGGATATTTCGAAAACTGCAGGGGAGTTTGTGCGAAATGTGACTCACTGCCGCTTTTAGGACTTGGCATGTGTTGGGTATAAAACGAAGTAATTTCAAACTTCGTATACGTGCATAGAGCCAGAATTTGGCTCCAAAATATTGCTCAGTCCTCGAAATTGGGATGTTTGGGATATTTTGAAAACTGCAGGGGGTTTGGGACAAATATGACCAAACGCCGAATTCAGAACTTGGCATATGTTGGGTATAAAAAGTCGTAATTTCAAACTGCGAATACGTGAAGAGAGCTTGAATTGGGCTCCAAAATATGGCTCAGGCCTCGAAAGTGGGATGTTTGGGATATTTTGAAAACTGCAGGGGGGGGGGGTTTGGACAAATGTGACCAAACACCGCGTTCAGTACTTGGTATATGTTGGGTATAAAAAAGTCGTAATTTCAAACTGCGAATACGTGCTGAGAGCCAGAATTTGGCTCCAAAACATGGCTCAGGCATCGAAATTGGGATATTTCGAAAACTGCAGGGGAGTTTGTGCGAAATGTGACTCACTGTTGCTTTTAGGACTTGGCATATGTTGGGTATAAAATGTAGTAATTTCAAACGCGAATACGTGCATAGAGCCAGAATTTGGCTCCAAAATATGGCTCATGCCTCGAAATTGGGATGTTTGGGATGTTTTGAAAACTGCAGGGAGGTGTGGGACAAATGTGACCAAACGCCACTTTCAGTACTTGGCAAATGTTGGGTAAAAAAAATCGTAATTTCAAATTGCGAATACGTGCAGAGAGCCAGAATTTGGCTCCAAAATATGGCTCAGGCCTCAAAATTAGGATATTTGGGATATTTCGAAAACTGCAGGGGAGATTGTGCGAAATGTGACTCTCTACCGCTTTCAGGACTTGGCATATGTTGAGTATATAAATTCGAAATTTCAAACTGCGAATACGTGCAGAGAGCCAGAATTTGGCTCCAAAATATGGCTCAGGCCTCAAAATTGGGATATTTGGGATATTTCGAAAACTGCAGGGGAGTTTGTGCGAAATGTGACTCACTGCCGATTTCAGGACTTGGCATATGTTGGGTATAAAATGTCGTAATTTCAAACCGCGAATACGTGCATAGAGCCAGAATTTGGCTCCAAAATATGGCTAAGGCCTCGAAATTGGGATGTTTGGGATATTTTGAAAACTGCAGGCGGGTTTGGGACAAATATGACCAAATGCCGCATTCACAACTTGGCATATGTTGGGTATAAAAAGTCGTAATTTCAAACTGCGAATACGTGCAGAGAGCTTGAATTTGGCTCCAAAATATGGCTGAGGCCTCGAAAGTGGGATGTTTGGGATATTTTGAAAACTGCAGGGGGGTTTTGGACAAATGTGACCAAACGCCGCGTTCATTACTTGGAATATGTTGGGTATAAAAAAGCCGTAATTTCAAACTGCGAATATGTGCAGAGAGCCAGAATTTGGCTCCAAAATATGGCTCAGGCGTCGAAATTGGGATATTTGGGATATTTCGAAAACTGCAGGGGAGTTTGTGAGAAATGTGATTCACTGCCGCTTTCAAGACGTGGCATATGTTGGGTATAAAATGTCGTAATTTCAAACCGCGAATACGTGCATAGAGCAAGAATTTGGCTCCAAAATATGGCTCAGGCCTCGAAATTGGGATGTTTGGGATATTTTGAAAACTGCAGGGGGGTTTGAGACAAATGTGACCAAACGCCGCTTTCAATACTTGGTATATATTGGGTATAAAATGTCGTAATTTCAAACCGCGAATACGTGTATAGAGCCAGAATTTGGCTCCAAAATAGGGCTAAGGCCTCGTAATTGGGATGTTTGGGATATTTTGAAAACTGCAGGGGGGTTTGAGACAAATGTGACCAAACGCCGCTGTCAGTACTTGGCATATGTTGGGTATAAAAAAGTCGTAATTTCAAACTGCGAATATGTGCAGAGAGCCAGAATTTGGCTCCAAAATATGGATCAGACCTCGAAATTTTGATATTTGGGATACTTCGAAAACTCCAGGGGAGTTTGTGCGAAATGTGACTCACTGCCGCTTACAAGACTTGGCATATGTTGGGTATAAAATGTCGTAATTTCAAACCGCGAATACGTGCATAGGGCCAGAATTTGGCTCCAAAATATGGCTCAGGCCTCGAAATTGGGATGTTTGGGATATTTTGAAAACTGCAGGAAGGTTTGGGACAAATGTGACCAAACGCCACTTTCAGTCCTTGGCATATGTTGGGTATACAAATTCGTAATATCAAACAGCAAGTACGTGCAGAGAGCCTGAATTTGGCTCCAAAATATGGCTCAGGCCTCGATATTCTGATGTTTGGGATATTTTGAAAACTGCAGGGAGGTTTGGGACAAATGTAACCAAACGCCGCTTTCAGTACTTGGCATATGTTGGGTATAAAAAATTCGTAATTTCATACTGTGAATACGTGCAGAGAGCCAGAATTTGGCTCCAAAATATGGCTCAAGCCTCGAAATTGGGATATTTGTGATATTTCGAAAACTGTAGGCGAGTTTCTGCAAAATTTGACTCACTGCCGCTTTCAGGACTTGGCATATGTTGGGTATAAAAAGTCTTAATTTCAAACTGCGAATACGTGCATAGCGCCAGAATTTGGCTCCAAAATATTGCTCCGTTCACGAAATTAGGATGTTTGGTATATTTTGAAAACTGCAGGCGGGTTTGGGACAAATATGACCAAATGCCGCATTCACAACTTGGCATATGTTGGGAATAAAAACTCGTAATTTCAAACTGCGAATACGTGCAGAGAGCTTGAATTTGGCTCCAAAATATGGCTGAGGCCTCGAAAGTGGGATGTTTGGGATATTTTGAAAACTGCAGGGGGGTTTTGGACAAATGTGACCAAACGCCGCGTTCATTACTTGGAATATGTTGGGTATAAAAAAGCCGTAATTTCAAACTGCGAATATGTGCAGAGAGCCAGAATTTGGCTCCAAAATATGGCTCAGGCGTCGAAATTGGGATATTTGGGATATTTCGAAAACTGCAGGGGAGTTTGTGAGAAATGTGATTCACTGCCGCTTTCAAGACGTGGCATATGTTGGGTATAAAATGTCGTAATTTCAAACCGCGAATACGTGCATAGAGCAAGAATTTGGCTCCAAAATATGGCTCAGGCCTCGAAATTGGGATGTTTGGGATATTTTGAAAACTGCAGGGGGGGTTTGAGACAAATGTGACCAAACGCCGCTTTCAATACTTGGTATATATTGGGTATAAAATGTCGTAATTTCAAACCGCGAATACGTGTATAGAGCCAGAATTTGGCTCCAAAATAGGGCTAAGGCCTCGTAATTGGGATGTTTGGGATATTTTGAAAACTGCAGGGGGGTTTGAGACAAATGTGACCAAACGCCGCTGTCAGTACTTGGCATATGTTGGGTATAAAAAAGTCGTAATTTCAAACTGCGAATATGTGCAGAGAGCCAGAATTTGGCTCCAAAATATGGATCAGACCTCGAAATTTTGATATTTGGGATACTTCGAAAACTCCAGGGGAGTTTGTGCGAAATGTGACTCACTGCCGCTTACAAGACTTGGCATATGTTGGGTATAAAATGTCGTAATTTCAAACCGCGAATACGTGCATAGGGCCAGAATTTGGCTCCAAAATATGGCTCAGGCCTCGAAATTGGGATGTTTGGGATATTTTGAAAACTGCAGGAAGGTTTGGGACAAATGTGACCAAACGCCACTTTCAGTCCTTGGCATATGTTGGGTATACAAATTCGTAATATCAAACTGCAAGTACGTGCAGAGAGCCTGAATTTGGCTCCAAAATATGGCTCAGGCCTCGATATTCTGATGTTTGGGATATTTTGAAAACTGCAGGGAGGTTTGGGACAAATGTAACCAAACGCCACTTTCAGTACTTGGCATATGTTGGGTATAAAAAATTCGTAATTTCATACTGGGAATACGTGCAGAGAGCCAGAATTTGGCTCCAAAATATGGCTCAGGCCTCGAAATTGGGATATTTGGGATATTTCGAAAACTGTAGGCGAGTTTCTGCAAAATTTGACTCACTGCCGCTTTCAGGACTTGGCATATGTTGGGTATAAAAAGTCTTAATTTCAAACTGCGAATACGTGCATAGCGCCAGAATTTGGCTCCAAAATATTGCTCCGTTCTCGAAATTAGGATGTTTGGGATATTTTGAAAACTGCAGGCGGGTTTGGGACAAATATGACCAAATGCCGCATTCACAACTTGGCATATGTTGGGTATAAAAACTCGTAATTTCAAACTGCGAATACGTGCAGAGAGCTTGAATTTGGCTCCAAAATATGGCTGAGGCCTCGAAAGTGGGATGTTTTGGATATTTTGAAAACTGCAGGGGGGTTTTGGACAAATGTGACCAAACGCTGCGTTCAGTACTTGGCATATGTTGGGTATAAAAAAGCCGTAATTTCAAACTACGAATATGTGCAGAGCCAGAATTTGGCTCCAAAATATTGCTCAGGCCTCGAAATTGGGATATTTGGGATATTTCGAAAACTGCAGGGGAGTTTGTGAGAAATGTGATTCACTGCCGCTCTCAAGACGTGGCATATGTTGGGTATAAAATGTCGTAATTTCAAACCGCGAATACGTGCATAGAGGAAGAATTTGGCTCCAAAATATGGCTCAGGCCTCGAAATTGGGATGTTTGGGATATTTTGAAAACTGCAGGGGGGTTTGGGACAAATGTGACCAAACGCCGCTTTCAATACATGGTATATGTTGGGTATAAAATGTCGTAATTTCAAACCGCGAATACGTGTATAGAGCCACAATTTGGCTCCAAAATATCGCTAAGGCCTCGTAATTGGGATGTTTGGGATATTTTGAAAACTGCAGGGGGGTTTGAGACAAACGTGACCAAACGCCGCTTTCAGTACTTGGCATATGTTGGGTATAAAAAAGTCGTAATTTCAAACTGCGAATATGTGCAGAGAGCCAGAATTTGGCTCCAAAATATGGATCAGACCTCGAAATTTTGATATTTGGGATACTTCGAAAACTCCAGGGGAGTTTGTGCGAAATGTGACTCACTGCCGCTTACAAGACTTGGCATATGTTGGGTATAAAATGTCGTAATTTCAAACCGCGAATACGTGCATAGGGCCAGAATTTGGCTCCAAAATATGGCTCAGGCCTCGAAATTGGGATGTTTGGGATATTTTGAAAACTGCAGGTGGGTTTGGGACAAATGTGACCAAACGCCGCTTGCAGTACTTGGTATATGTTGAGTAAAAAAAATCGTAATTTCAAACTGCGAATACGTGCATAGAGCCAGAATTTGGCTCCAAAATCTGGCTCAGGCCTCGAAATTGGGATGTTTGGGACAAATGTGACCAAACGCCACTTTCAGTCCTTAGCATATGTTGGGTATAAAAAAGTCGTAATTTCAAACTGCGAATATGTGCAGAGAGCCAGAATTTGGCTCCAAAATATGGATCAGACCTCGAAATTTTGATATTTGGGATACTTCGAAAACTCCAGGGGAGTTTGTGCGAAATGTGACTCACTGCCGCTTTCAGGACTTGGCATATGTTGGGTATATAAATTCTTAATTTCAAGCTGCGAATACGTGCAGAGAGCCACAATTTGGCTCCAAAATATGGCTCATGCCTCGAAATTGAGATGTTTGGGATATTTTGAAAACTGCAGGGAGGTGTGGGACAAATGTGACCAAACGCCACTTTTAGTACTTGGCACATGTTGGGTATAAAAATTCGTAATTTCAAACTTCGAATACGTGCAGATAGCCAGAATTTGGCTCCAAAATATTGCTAAGGCCTCGATATTGGGATATTTGGGATATTTTGAAAACTGCAGGAAGGTGTGGGACAAATGTGACTAAACGCCGCGTTCAGTACTTAGCATATATTGGGTATAAAAAGTCGTAATTTCAAACTTCGAATACGTGCAGAGAGCCAGAATTTGGCTCTAAAATATGGCTCAGGCCTCAAAATTGGGATATTTGGGATATTTCGAAAACTGCAGGGGGGTTTGGGACAAATATGACCAAACGCCGAATTCAGAACTCGGCATATGTTGGGTATAAAAATTCGTAATTTCAAACTTCGAATACGTGCAGAGAGCCAGAGTTTGGCTCCAAAATATGGCTCACGCCTCGAAATTGGGATGTTTGGGATATTTTGAAAACTGCAGGGGAGTTTGTGCAAAATGTGACTCACTGCCGCTTTCAGTACTTGGCATATGTTGGGTATAAAAATCGAAATATCAAACTGCGAATACGTGCAGAGAGCCTGAATTTGGCTCCAAAATATGGCTCAGGCCTCGATATTGTGATGTTTGGGATATTTTGAAAACTGCAGGGATGTGGGGGGAAATGTAACCAAACGCCACTTTCAGTACTTGGCATATGTTGGGTATAAAAAATTCGTAATTTCACACTACGAATACGTGCAGAGAGCGAGAATTTGGCTCCAAAATATGGCTCAGGCCTCGAAATTGGGATATTTGGGATATTTCGAAAACTGCAGGGGAGTTTGTGCGAAATGTGACTCACTACCGCTTTCAGGACTTGGCATATGTTGGGTATATAAATTCGTAATTTCAAACTGCGAATACGTGCAGAGAGCCAGAATTTGGCTCCAAAATATGTCTCATGCCTCGAAATTAGGATGTTTGGGATATTTTGAAAACTGCAGGGAGGTGTGAGACAAATGTGACCAAATTCCACTCTCAGTACTTGGCATATGTTGGGTATAAAAAGTCGTAATTTCAAACTTCGAATACGTGCAAAGAGCAAGAATTTGGCTCCAAAAATATGGCTCAGACCTCGAAATTTTGATATATGGGATATTTCGAAAACTCCAGGGGAGTTTGTGCGAAATGTGACTCACTGCCGCTTTCAAGACGTGGCATATGTTGGGTATAAAATGTCGTAATTTCCAAAACCGAATACGTGCAGAGAGCTAGAATTTGGGTCCAAAATATCGCTCATGCCCCGAAATTGGGATGTTTGGGATATTTTGAAAACTGCAGGGATGTTTGGGACAAATGTGACCAAACGCCACTTTCAGTCCTTGGCTTATGTTGGGTATAAAAAGTCGTAATTTCAAACTTCGAATACGTGAAGAGAGCCAGAATTTGGCTCCAAAATATGGCTCAGGCCTCAAAATTGGGATATTTGGGATATTTCGAAAACTGCAGGGGAGTTTGTGCGAAATGTGACTCACTGCGGCTTTCAGGACTTGGCATATGTTGGGTATAAAATGTTGTAATTTCAAACCGCGAATACGTGCATAGGGCCAGAATTTGGCTCCAAAATATGGCTCTGGCCGCGAAATTAGGATGTTTGGGATATTTTGAAAACTGCAGGGAGGTTTGGGACAAATGTGACCAAACGCCACTTTCAGTCCTTGGCATATGTTGGGTATACAAATTCGTAATATCAAACTGCGAATACGTGCAGAGAGCCTGAATTTGGCTCCCAAATATGGCTCAGGCCTCGATATTCTGATGTTTGGGATATTTTGAAAACTGCAGGGAGGTTTGGGACAAATTTGATCAAACGCCACTTTCAATACTTGGCATATGTTGGGTATACAAATTCGTAATTTCAAACTTCGAATACGTGCAGAGAGCCAGAGTTTGGCTCCAAAATACGGCTCAGGCCTCGAAAGTGGGATGTTTGGGATATTTTGAAAACTGCAGGGGGTGGTTTTGGACAAATGTGACCAAACGCCGCGTTCAGTACTTGGCATATGTTGGGTATAAAAAGTCGTAATTTCAAACTTCGAATACGTGCAGAGAGCCAGAATTTGGCTCTAAAATATGGCTCAGGCCTCAAAATTGGGATATTTGGGATATTTCGAAAACTGCAGGGGGGTTTGGGACAAATATGACCAAACGCCGAATTCAGAACTCGGCATATGTTGGGTATAAAAAGTCGTAATTTCAAACTGCGAATACGTGCAGAGAGCCAGAATTTGGCCCCAAAATATGGCTCAGGCATCGAAATTGGGATATTTCGAAAACTGCAGAGGAGTTTGTGCGAAATGTGACTCACTGTTGCTTTCAGGACTTGGCATATGTTGGGTATAAAATGTAGTAATTTCAAACCGCGAATACGTGCATAAAGCCAGAATTTGGCTCCAAAATATGGCTCATGCCTCGAAATTGGGATGTTTGGGATGTTTTGAAAACTGCAGGGAGGTGTGGGACAAATCTGACCAAACCCCACTTTCAGTACTTGGCAAATGTTGGGTAAAAAAAATCGTAATTTCAAATTGCGAATACGTGCAGAGAGCCAGAAATTGGCTCCAAAATATGGCTCAAGCCTCAAACTTAGGATATTTGGGATATTTCGAAAACTGCAGGGGAGATTGTGCGAAATGTGACTCACTACCGCTTTCAGGACATGGCATATGTTGAGTATATAAATTCGAAATTTCAAACTGCGAATACGTGCAGAGAGCCAGAATTTGGCTCCAAAATATGGCTAATGCCTCGAAATTGGGATGTTTGGGATATTTTGAAAACTGCAGGGAGGTGTGGGACAAATGTGACCAAACGCCACTTTTAGTACTTGGCACATGTTGGGTATAAAAATTCGTAATTTGAAACTTCGAATACGTGCAGAGAGCCAGAATTTGGCTCCAAAATATGGCTCAGGCCTCAAAATTGGGATATTTGGGATATTTCGAAAACTGCAGGGGAGTTTGTGCGAAATGTGACTCACTGCAGCTTTCAGGACTTGGCATATGTTGGGTATAAAAAGTCTTAATTTCAAACTGCGAATACGTGCATAACGCCAGAATTTGGCTCCAAAATATTGCTCCGTTCTCGAAATTAGGATGTTTGGGATATTTTGAAAACTGCAGGCGGGTTTGGGACAAATATGACCAAATGCCGCATTCACAACTAGGCATATGTTGGGTATAAAAAGTCGTAATTTCAAACCGCGAATACGTGCATAGAGCCAGAATTTGGCTCCAAAATATGGCTCTGGCCTCGAAATTGGAATGTTTGGGATATTTTGAAAACTGCAGATAGGTTTGGGACAAATGAGATCAAACGCCACTTTCAGTCCTTGGCATATGTTGGGTATACAAATTCGTTATATCAAACTGCAAGTACGTGCAGAGAGCCTGAATTTGGCTCCAAAATATGGCTCAGGCCTCGATATTCTGATGTTTGGGATATTTTGAAAACTGCAGGGAGGTTTGGGACAAATGTAACCAAACGCCGCTTTCAGTACTTGGCATATGTTGGGTATAAAAAATTCGTAATTTCATACTGCGAATACGTGCAGAGAGCCAGAATTTGGCTCCAAAATATGGCTCAGGCCTCGAAATTGGGATATTTGGGATATTTCGAAAACTGTAGGCGAGTTTCTGCAAAATTTGACTCACTGCCGCTTTCAGGACTTGGCATATGTTGGGTATAAAAATCTTAATTTCAAACTGCGAATACGTGCATAGCGCCAGAATTTGGCTCCAAAATATTGCTCCGTTCTCGAAATTAGGATGTTTGGGATATTTGGAAAACTGCAGGCGGGTTTGGGACAAATATGACCAAATGCCGCATTCACAACTTGGCATATGTTGGGTATAAAAACTCGTAATTTCAAACTGCGAATACGTGCAGAGAGCTTGAATTTGGCTCCAAAATATGGCTGAGGCCTCGAAAGTGGGATGTTTGGGATATTTTGAAAACTGCAGGGGGGTTTTGGACAAATGTGACCAAACGCCGCGTTCAGTACTTGGCATATGTTGGGTATAAAAAGCCGTAATTTCAAACTGCGAATATGTGCAGAGAGCCAGAATTTAGCTCCAAAATATGGCTCAGGCCTCGAAATTGGGATATTTGGGATATTTCGAAAACTGCAGGGGAGTTTGTGAGAAATGTGATTCACTGCCGCTTTCAAGACGTGGCATATGTTGGGTATAAAATATCGTAATTTCAAACCGCGAATACGTGCATAGAGCAAGAATTCGGCTCCAAAATATGGCTCATTCCTCGAAATTGGGATGTTTGGGATATTTTGAAAACTGCAGGGGGGGTTTGGGACAAATGTGACCAAACGCCGCTTTCAATACTTGGTATATGTTGGGTATTAAATGTCGTAATTTCAAACCGCGAATACGTGTATAGAGCCAGAATTTGGCTCCAAAATATGGCTAAGGCCTCGTAATTGGGATGTTTGGGATATTTTGAAAACTGCAGGGGGGGGTTTGAGACAAATGTGACCAAACGCCGCGTTCAGTACTTGGCATATGTTGGGTATAAAAAAGTCGTAATTTCAAACTGCGAATATGTGCAGAGAGCCAGAATTTGGCTCCAAAATATGGATCAGACCTCGAAATTTTGATATTTGGGATACTTCGAAAACTCCAGGGGAGTTTGTGCGAAATGTGACTCACTGCCGCTTACAAGATTTGGCATATGTTGGGTATAAAATGTCGTAATTTCAAACCGCGAATACGTGCATAGGGCCAGAATTTGGCTCCAAAATATGGCTCAGGCCTCGAAATTGGGATGTTTGGGATATTTTGAAAACTGCAGGTGGGTTTGGGACAAATGTGACCAAACGCCGCTTTCAGTACTTGGTATATGTTGAGTAAAAAAAATCGTAATTTCAAACTGCGAATACGTGCATAGAGCCACAATTTGGCTCCAAAATAAGGCTCAGGCCTCGAAATTGGGATGTTTGGGATATTTTGAAAACTGCAGGGGAGTTTGTGCGAAATGTGACTCACTGCCGCTTTCAGGACTTGGCATATGTTGGGTATAAAATATCGTAATTTCCAAAACCGAATCCGTGCAGAGAGCTAGAATTTGGCTCCAAAATATGGCTCATGCCTCGAAATTGGGATGTTTGGGACAAATGTGACCAAACACCACTTTCAGTCCTTAGCATATGTTGGGTATAAAAAGTCGTAATTTCAAACTTCGAATACGTGAAGAGAGCCAGAATTTGGCACCAAAATATGGCTCAGGCCTCAAAATTGGGATATTTGGGATATTTCGAAAACTGCAGGGGAGTTTGTGCAAAATGTGACTCACTAACGCATTCAGGACTTGGCATATGTTGGGTATAAAATGTTGTAATTTCAAACCGCGAATACGTGCATAGAGCCAGAATTTGGCTCCAAAATATGGCTCTGGCTTCGAAATTGGGATGTTTGGGATATTTTGAAAACTGCAGGGAGGTTTGAGACAAATGTGACCAAACGCCACTTTCAGTCCTTGGCATATGTTGGGTATACAAATTCGTAATATCACACTGCGAATACGTGCAGAGAGCCTGAATTTGGCTCCAAAATATGGCTCAGGCCTCGATATTCTGATGTTTGGGATATTTTAAAAACTGCAGGGAGGTTTGGGACAAATGTAACCAAACGCCGCTTTCAGTACTTGGCATATGTTGGGTATAAAAATTCGTAATTTCAAACTTCGAATACGTGCAGAGAGCTTGAATTTGGCTCCAAAATATGGCTGAGGCCTCGAAAGTGGGATCTTTGGGATATTTTGAAAACTGCAGGGGAGGTTTTGGACAAATGTGACTCACTGCCGGTTTCAGGACTTGGCATATGTTGGGTATATAAATTCTTAATTTCAAGCTGCGAATACGTGCAGAGAGCCACAATTTGGCTCCAAAATATGGCTCATGCCTCGAAATTGGGATGTTTTGGATATTTTGAAAACTGCAGGGAGATGTGGGACAAATGTGACCAAACGCCACTTTTAGTACTTGGCACATGTTGGGTATAAAAATTCGTAATTTCAAATTGCGAATACGTGCAGAGAGCCAGAATTTGGCTCCAAAATATTGTTCAGGCCTCGAAATAGGGATATATGGGATATTTTGAAAACTGCAAGGAGGTTTGGGACAAATTGGACCAAACGCCACTTTCAGTACTTAGCATATGTTGGGTATAAAAATTCGTAGTTTCAAACTGCGAATACGTGCAGATAGCCAGAATTTGGCTCCAAAATATTGCTAAGGCCTCGAAATTGGGATATTTGGGATATTTTGAAAACTGGAGGGAGGTGTGGGACAAATGTGACTAAACGCCACTTTCAATACTTGACATATGTTGGGTATAAAAAGTCGTAATTTCAAATTGCGAATACGTGCAGAGAGCCAGAATTTGGATCCAAAATATGGCTCATGCCTCGAAATTGGGATATTTAGGATATTTTGAATACTGCAGGGAGGTTTGGGACAAATGTGACCAAACGCCACTTTCAGTCCATGGCATATGTTGGGTATAAAAAGTCGTAATTTCAAACTTCGAATACGTGAAGAGAGCCAGAATTTGGCTCCAAAAAATGGCTCAATCCTCAAAATTGGGATATTTGGGATATTTCGAAAACTGCAGGGAAGTTTGTGCAAAATGTGACTCACTGACGCATTCAGGACTTGGCATATGTTTTGTATATAAAATCGTAATTTCAAACTGCGAATACGTGCAGACAGCCAGAATTTGGGTCCAAAATATGGCTCATGCCTCGAAATTGGGATGTTTGGGATATTTCGAAAACTGCAGGGGAGTTTGTGCAAAATGTGACTCACTGACGCATTCAGGACTTGGCATATGTTGGGTATAAAATGTTGTAATTTCAAACCGCGAATACCTGCATAGAGCCAGAATTTGGCTCCAAAATATGGCTCTGGCCTCGAAATTGGGATGTTTGGGTCATTTTGAAAACTGCAGGGAGGTTTGGGACAAATGTGACCAAACGCCACTTTCAGTTCTTGGCATATGTTGGGTATACAAATTCGTAATATCAAACTGCGAATACGTGCAGAGAGCCTGAATTTGGCTCAAACATATGGCTCATGCCTCGAAATTGAGATGTTTGGGATATTTTGAAAACTGCAGGGAGGTGTGGGACAAATGTGACCAAACGCCACTTTTAGTACTTGGCACATGTTGGGTATAAAAATTCGTAATTTCAAACTTCGAATACGTGCAGATAGCCAGAATTTGGCTCCAAAATATTGCTAAGGCCTCGATATTGGGATATTTGGGATATTTTGAAAACTGCAGGAAGGTGTGGGACAAATGTGACTAAACGCCGCGTTCAGTACTTAGCATATATTGGGTATAAAAAGTCGTAATTTCAAACTTCGAATACGTGCAGAGAGCCAGAATTTGGCTCTAAAATATGGCTCAGGCCTCAAAATTGGGATATTTGGGATATTTCGAAAACTGCAGGGGGTTTGGGACAAATATGACCAAACGCCGAATTCAGAACTCGGCATATGTTGGGTATAAAAATTCGTAATTTCAAACTTCGAATACGTGCAGAGAGCCAGAGTTTGGCTCCAAAATATGGCTCACGCCTCGAAATTGGGATGTTTGGGATATTTTGAAAACTGCAGGGGAGTTTGTGCAAAATGTGACTCACTGCCGCTTTCAGTACTTGGCATATGTTGGGTATAAAAATCGAAATATCAAACTGCGAATACGTGCAGAGAGCCAGAATTTGGCTCCAAAATATGGCTCAGGCCTCGATATTGTGATGTTTGGGATATTTTGAAAACTGCAGGGATGTGGGGGGAAATGTAACCAAACGCCACTTTCAGTACTTGGCATATGTTGGGTATAAAAAATTCGTAATTTCACACTACGAATACGTGCAGAGAGCGAGAATTTGGCTCCAAAATATGGCTCAGGCCTCGAAATTGGGATATTTGGGATATTTCGAAAACTGCAGGGGAGTTTGTGCGAAATGTGACTCACTACCGCTTTCAGGACTTGGCATATGTTGGGTATATAAATTCGTAATTTCAAACTGCGAATACGTGCAGAGAGCCAGAATTTGGCTCCAAAATATGTCTCATGCCTCGAAATTAGGATGTTTGGGATATTTTGAAAACTGCAGGGAGGTGTGAGACAAATGTGACCAAATTCCACTCTCAGTACTTGGCATATGTTGGGTATAAAAAGTCGTAATTTCAAACTTCGAATACGTGCAAAGAGCAAGAATTTGGCTCCAAAAATATGGCTCAGACCTCGAAATTTTGATATATGGGATATTTCGAAAACTCCAGGGGAGTTTGTGCGAAATGTGACTCACTGCCGCTTTCAAGACGTGGCATATGTTGGGTATAAAATGTCGTAATTTCCAAAACCGAATACGTGCAGAGAGCTAGAATTTGGGTCCAAAATATCGCTCATGCCCCGAAATTGGGATGTTTGGGATATTTTGAAAACTGCAGGGATGTTTGGGACAAATGTGACCAAACGCCACTTTCAGTCCTTGGCTTATGTTGGGTATAAAAAGTCGTAATTTCAAACTTCGAATACGTGAAGAGAGCCAGAATTTGGCTCCAAAATATGGCTCAGGCCTCAAAATTGGGATATTTGGGATATTTCGAAAACTGCAGGGGAGTTTGTGCGAAATGTGACTCACTGCGGCTTTCAGGACTTGGCATATGTTGGGTATAAAATGTTGTAATTTCAAACCGCGAATACGTGCATAGGGCCAGAATTTGGCTCCAAAATATGGCTCTGGCCGCGAAATTAGGATGTTTGGGATATTTTGAAAACTGCAGGGAGGTTTGGGACAAATGTGACCAAACGCCACTTTCAGTCCTTGGCATATGTTGGGTATACAAATTCGTAATATCAAACTGCGAATACGTGCAGAGAGCCTGAATTTGGCTCCCAAATATGGCTCAGGCCTCGATATTCTGATGTTTGGGATATTTTGAAAACTGCAGGGAGGTTTGGGACAAATTTGATCAAACGCCACTTTCAATACTTGGCATATGTTGGGTATACAAATTCGTAATTTCAAACTTCGAATACGTGCAGAGAGCCAGAGTTTGGCTCCAAAATACGGCTCAGGCCTCGAAAGTGGGATGTTTGGGATATTTTGAAAACTGCAGGGGGGTGGTTTTGGACAAATGTGACCAAACGCCGCGTTCAGTACTTGGCATATGTTGGGTATAAAAAGTCGTAATTTCAAACTTCGAATACGTGCAGAGAGCCAGAATTTGGCTCTAAAATATGGCTCAGGCCTCAAAATTGGGATATTTGGGATATTTCGAAAACTGCAGGGGGGTTTGGGACAAATATGACCAAACGCCGAATTCAGAACTCGGCATATGTTGGGTATAAAAAGTCGTAATTTCAAACTGCGAATACGTGCAGAGAGCCAGAATTTGGCTCCAAAATATGGCTCAGGCATCGAAATTGGGATATTTCGAAAACTGCAGAGGAGTTTGTGCGAAATGTGACTCACTGTTGCTTTCAGGACTTGGCATATGTTGGGTATAAAATGTAGTAATTTCAAACCGCGAATACGTGCATAAAGCCAGAATTTGGCTCCAAAATATGGCTCATGCCTCGAAATTGGGATGTTTGGGATGTTTTGAAAACTGCAGGGAGGTGTGGGACAAATCTGACCAAACCCCACTTTCAGTACTTGGCAAATGTTGGGTAAAAAAAATCGTAATTTCAAATTGCGAATACGTGCAGAGAGCCAGAAATTGGCTCCAAAATATGGCTCAAGCCTCAAACTTAGGATATTTGGGATATTTCGAAAACTGCAGGGGAGATTGTGCGAAATGTGACTCACTACCGCTTTCAGGACATGGCATATGTTGAGTATATAAATTCGAAATTTCAAACTGCGAATACGTGCAGAGAGCCAGAATTTGGCTCCAAAATATGGCTAATGCCTCGAAATTGGGATGTTTGGGATATTTTGAAAACTGCAGGGAGGTGTGGGACAAATGTGACCAAACGCCACTTTTAGTACTTGGCACATGTTGGGTATAAAAATTCGTAATTTGAAACTTCGAATACGTGCAGAGAGCCAGAATTTGGCTCCAAAATATGGCTCAGGCCTCAAAATTGGGATATTTGGGATATTTCGAAAACTGCAGGGGAGTTTGTGCGAAATGTGACTCACTGCCGCTTTCAGGACTTGGCATATGTTGGGTATAAAAAGTCTTAATTTCAAACTGCGAATACGTGCATAACGCCAGAATTTGGCTCCAAAATATTGCTCCGTTCTCGAAATTAGGATGTTTGGGATATTTTGAAAACTGCAGGCGGGTTTGGGACAAATATGACCAAATGCCGCATTCACAACTAGGCATATGTTGGGTATAAAAAGTCGTAATTTCAAACCGCGAATACGTGCATAGAGCCAGAATTTGGCTCCAAAATATGGCTCTGGCCTCGAAATTGGAATGTTTGGGATATTTTGAAAACTGCAGATAGGTTTGGGACAAATGAGATCAAACGCCACTTTCAGTCCTTGGCATATGTTGGGTATACAAATTCGTTATATCAAACTGCAAGTACGTGCAGAGAGCCTGAATTTGGCTCCAAAATATGGCTCAGGCCTCGATATTCTGATGTTTGGGATATTTTGAAAACTGCAGGGAGGTTTGGGACAAATGTAACCAAACGCCGCTTTCAGTACTTGGCATATGTTGGGTATAAAAAATTCGTAATTTCATACTGCGAATACGTGCAGAGAGCCAGAATTTGGCTCCAAAATATGGCTCAGGCCTCGAAATTGGGATATTTGGGATATTTCGAAAACTGTAGGCGAGTTTCTGCAAAATTTGACTCACTGCCGCTTTCAGGACTTGGCATATGTTGGGTATAAAAAGTCTTAATTTCAAACTGCGAATACGTGCATAGCGCCAGAATTTGGCTCCAAAATATTGCTCCGTTCTCGAAATTAGGATGTTTGGGATATTTGGAAAACTGCAGGCGGGTTTGGGACAAATATGACCAAATGCCGCATTCACAACTTGGCATATGTTGGGTATAAAAACTCGTAATTTCAAACTGCGAATACGTGCAGAGAGCTTGAATTTGGCTCCAAAATATGGCTGAGGCCTCGAAAGTGGGATGTTTGGGATATTTTGAAAACTGCAGGGGGGTTTTGGACAAATGTGACCAAACGCCGCGTTCAGTACTTGGCATATGTTGGGTATAAAAAAGCCGTAATTTCAAACTGCGAATATGTGCAGAGAGCCAGAATTTAGCTCCAAAATATGGCTCAGGCCTCGAAATTGGGATATTTGGGATATTTCGAAAACTGCAGGGGAGTTTGTGAGAAATGTGATTCACTGCCGCTTTCAAGACGTGGCATATGTTGGGTATAAAATATCGTAATTTCAAACCGCGAATACGTGCATAGAGCAAGAATTCGGCTCCAAAATATGGCTCATTCCTCGAAATTGGGATGTTTGGGATATTTTGAAAACTGCAGGGGGGGTTTGGGACAAATGTGACCAAACGCCGCTTTCAATACTTGGTATATGTTGGGTATTAAATGTCGTAATTTCAAACCGCGAATACGTGTATAGAGCCAGAATTTGGCTCCAAAATATGGCTAAGGCCTCGTAATTGGGATGTTTGGGATATTTTGAAAACTGCAGGGGGGGGTTTGAGACAAATGTGACCAAACGCCGCGTTCAGTACTTGGCATATGTTGGGTATAAAAAAGTCGTAATTTCAAACTGCGAATATGTGCAGAGAGCCAGAATTTGGCTCCAAAATATGGATCAGACCTCGAAATTTTGATATTTGGGATACTTCGAAAACTCCAGGGGAGTTTGTGCGAAATGTGACTCACTGCCGCTTACAAGATTTGGCATATGTTGGGTATAAAATGTCGTAATTTCAAACCGCGAATACGTGCATAGGGCCAGAATTTGGCTCCAAAATATGGCTCAGGCCTCGAAATTGGGATGTTTGGGATATTTTGAAAACTGCAGGTGGGTTTGGGACAAATGTGACCAAACGCCGCTTTCAGTACTTGGTATATGTTGAGTAAAAAAAATCGTAATTTCAAACTGCGAATACGTGCATAGAGCCACAATTTGGCTCCAAAATAAGGCTCAGGCCTCGAAATTGGGATGTTTGGGATATTTTGAAAACTGCAGGGGAGTTTGTGCGAAATGTGACTCACTACCGCTTTCAGGACTTGGCATATGTTGGGTATAAAATATCGTAATTTCCAAAACCGAATCCGTGCAGAGAGCTAGAATTTGGCTCCAAAATATGGCTCATGCCTCGAAATTGGGATGTTTGGGACAAATGTGACCAAACACCACTTTCAGTCCTTAGCATATGTTGGGTATAAAAAGTCGTAATTTCAAACTTCGAATACGTGAAGAGAGCCAGAATTTGGCACCAAAATATGGCTCAGGCCTCAAAATTGGGATATTTGGGATATTTCGAAAACTGCAGGGGAGTTTGTGCAAAATGTGACTCACTAACGCATTCAGGACTTGGCATATGTTGGGTATAAAATGTTGTAATTTCAAACCGCGAATACGTGCATAGAGCCAGAATTTGGCTCCAAAATATGGCTCTGGCTTCGAAATTGGGATGTTTGGGATATTTTGAAAACTGCAGGGAGGTTTGAGACAAATGTGACCAAACGCCACTTTCAGTCCTTGGCATATGTTGGGTATACAAATTCGTAATATCACACTGCGAATACGTGCAGAGAGCCTGAATTTGGCTCCAAAATATGGCTCAGGCCTCGATATTCTGATGTTTGGGATATTTTAAAAACTGCAGGGAGGTTTGGGACAAATGTAACCAAACGCCGCTTTCAGTACTTGGCATATGTTGGGTATAAAAATTCGTAATTACAAACTTCGAATACGTGCAGAGAGCTTGAATTTGGCTCCAAAATATGGCTGAGGCCTCGAAAGTGGGATCTTTGGGATATTTTGAAAACTGCAGGGGAGGTTTTGGACAAATGTGACTCACTGCCGGTTTCAGGACTTGGCATATGTTGGGTATATAAATTCTTAATTTCAAGCTGCGAATACGTGCAGAGAGCCACAATTTGGCTCCAAAATATGGCTCATGCCTCGAAATTGGGATGTTTTGGATATTTTGAAAACTGCAGGGAGATGTGGGACAAATGTGACCAAACGCCACTTTTAGTACTTGGCACATGTTGGGTATAAAAATTCGTAATTTCAAATTGCGAATACGTGCAGAGAGCCAGAATTTGGCTCCAAAATATTGTTCAGGCCTCGAAATAGGGATATATGGGATATTTTGAAAACTGCAAGGAGGTTTGGGACAAATTGGACCAAACGCCACTTTCAGTACTTAGCATATGTTGGGTATAAAAATTCGTAGTTTCAAACTGCGAATACGTGCAGATAGCCAGAATTTGGCTCCAAAATATTGCTAAGGCCTCGAAATTGGGATATTTGGGATATTTTGAAAACTGGAGGGAGGTGTGGGACAAATGTGACTAAACGCCACTTTCAATACTTGACATATGTTGGGTATAAAAAGTCGTAATTTCAAATTGCGAATACGTGCAGAGAGCCAGAATTTGGATCCAAAATATGGCTCATGCCTCGAAATTGGGATATTTAGGATATTTTGAATACTGCAGGGAGGTTTGGGACAAATGTGACCAAACGCCACTTTCAGTCCATGGCATATGTTGGGTATAAAAAGTCGTAATTTCAAACTTCGAATACGTGAAGAGAGCCAGAATTTGGCTCCAAAAAATGGCTCAATCCTCAAAATTGGGATATTTGGGATATTTCGAAAACTGCAGGGAAGTTTGTGCAAAATGTGACTCACTGACGCATTCAGGACTTGGCATATGTTTTGTATATAAAATCGTAATTTCAAACTGCGAATACGTGCAGACAGCCAGAATTTGGGTCCAAAATATGGCTCATGCCTCGAAATTGGGATGTTTGGGATATTTCGAAAACTGCAGGGGAGTTTGTGCAAAATGTGACTCACTGACGCATTCAGGACTTGGCATATGTTGGGTATAAAATGTTGTAATTTCAAACCGCGAATACGTGCATAGAGCCAGAATTTGGCTCCAAAATATGGCTCTGGCCTCGAAATTGGGATGTTTGGGTCATTTTGAAAACTGCAGGGAGGTTTGGGACAAATGTGACCAAACGCCACTTTCAGTTCTTGGCATATGTTGGGTATACAAATTCGTAATATCAAACTGCGAATACGTGCAGAGAGCCTGAATTTGGCTCCAAAATATGACTCAGGCCTCGATATTCTGATATTTGGGATATTTTGAAAACTGCAGGGAGGTTTGGGACAAATGTAACCAAACGCCGCTTTCAGTACTTGGCATATGTTGGGTATAAAAAGTCGTAATTTCAAACAACGAATACGTGCAGAGAGATAGAATTAGGCTCCAAAATATGGCTGAGGCCTCGAAAGTGGGATGTTTGGGATATTTTGAAAACTGCAGGGGAGGTTTGGGACAAATGTAACCAAACGCTGCGTTCAGTACTTGGCATATGTTGGGTATAAAAAGTCGTAATTTCAAACTGCGAATACGTGCAGAGAGCCAGAATTTGGCTCCAAAATATTGCTCAGGCCTCGAAATTGGGATATTGGGATATTTTGAAAACTCTAGGGGAGTTTGTGCGAAATGTGACTTACTGCCGCTTTCAGGACTTGGCATATGTTGGGTATATAAATTCGTAATTTCAAACTGCGAATACGTGCAGAGAGCCACAATTTGACTCCAAAATATGGTTCATGCCTCGAAATTGGGATGTTTGGGATATTTTGAAAACTGCTGGGAGGTGTGGGACAAATGTGACCAAACGCCACTTTTAGTACTTGGCATATGTTGGGTATAAAAAGACGTAATTTCAAATTGCGAATACGTGCAGAGAGCCAGAAATTGGCTCCAAAATATTGTTCAGGCCTCGAAATTGGGATATATGGGATATTTTGAAAACTGCAAGGAGGTTTGGGACAAATTGGACCAAACGCCACTTTCAGTACCTAGCATATGTTGGGTATAAAAATTCGTAATTTCAAACTTCGAATACGTGCAAATAGCCAGAATTTGGCTCCAAAATATTGCTCAGGCCTCGAAATTGGGATATTTGGGATATTTTGAAAACTGCAGGGAGGTGTGGGACAAT
>NC_091172.1:1108864-1160913 GCF_040958095.1 Procambarus clarkii
GACTTGGCATATTGGGTATAAAATGTCGTAATTTCAAACCGCGAATACGTGCATAGAGCCAGAATTTGGCTCCAAAATTTGGCTCAGGCTCGTAATTGGGATGTTTGGGATATTTTGAAAACTGCTGGGAGGTTTTGGACAAATGTAACCAAACGCCACTTTCAGTACTTGGCATATGTTGGGTATAAAAAAGTCGTAATATCAAATTGCGAATACGTGCAGAGAGCCAGAATTGGCTCCAAAATATTGCTCAGGCCTCGAAATTGGGATGTTTGAGATATTTTGAAAACTGCAGAGGGTTTGGGACAAATGTGACCAAACGCCACTTTCGGTACTTGGCATATGTTGGGCATAAAAAAGTCGTAATTTCAAACTGCGAATACGTGCAGAAAGCTAGAATTTGGCTCCAAAATATGGCTCAGGCCTCGAAATTGGGATTTGATATTTGAAAACTGCGGGGGATTGAGACAAATGTGACTCACTGCCGCTTTCAGGACTTTGCATATGTTGGGTATAATAAGTCGTAATTCAAACAGCGAATACGTGCATAGAGCCAGAATTTGGCTCCAAAATATGGCTCAGGCCTCGAAATTGGGATGTTTGGGATATCTTGAAAACTGCAGGGGAGTTTGTGCGAAATGTGACTCACTGCGCTTTCAGGACTTGCATATGTTGGGTATAAAATGTCGTAATTTCGAACGCGAATACGTGCAAAGCCAGAATTTGGCTCAAAATATGGCTCATGCCTAGAAATTGTGATGTTTGGGATATTTTGAAAACTGCAGGGAGTTTGGACAAATGTGACCAAACGCCTCGTTCAGTACTTGGCATATGTTGGGTATAAAAAGTCGTATTTCAAACTGCGAATACGTGCATAGAGCCAGAATTTGGCTCCAAAATATGCTCAGCCTCGAAATTGGGATTTGGGATATTTGAAAACTGCAGGGAGTTGTGACAAATGTGACCATGCCACTTTCAGTACTTGGCATATGTTGGGTAAAAATTCGTAATTTCAAACTCGAATACGTGCAGAGAGCCAAAATTTGGCTCCAAAATATGCTCAGGCCTCGAAATTGGGATATTTGGGATATTTTGAAAACTGCAGGGGGGGTTTGGGAAATGTGACCAATCTCCGCTTTCAGTACTTGCATATGTTGGATATAAAGTGTAATTTCAAACGAATACGTGCAGAGAGCCAAGTTTGGCTCCAAAATATGGCTCATGCTCGAAATTGGGATTTGGGATATTTGAAAACTGCAGTGAGTTTGGACAAATGTGACCATGCCACTTTAAGTACTTGGCATATGTTGGGTATAAAAGTCGTAATTTGAAACTTCGAATACGTGCAGAGAGCCAGAATTTGACTCCAAAATATAGCTCAGCCTCAAAATTGGGATATTTGGATATTTTGAAAACTGCAGGGGAGTTTGTGCGAAATGTGACTCACTGCGCTTTCAGGACTTGGCATATGTTGGGTATAAAAAGTCGAAATTTCAAACTCGAATACGTGCATAGAGCCAGAATTTGGCTCCAAAATATGCTCAGGCCTCGAAATTGGGATGTTTCGGATTATTTGAAAACTGCAGGGGGGATTGAGAGAAATGTGACCAAACGCCGCTTTCAGTACTTGGCATATGTTGGGTATAAAAAAGTGGTAATTTCAAACTGCGAATACGTGCATAGAGCCAGAATTTGGCTCCAAAATATGGTTCAGGCCTCAAAATTGGGATATTTGGGATATTTCGAAAACTGTAAGGGAGTTTGTGCAAAATATGCCTCACTGCCGTTTACAGGACTTTGCATATGTTGGGTATAAAAAGTCGAAATTTCAAACTGCGAATACGTGCATAGAGCCAGAATTTGGCTCCAAAATATTGCACAGTCCTCGAAATTGGGATGTTTGGGATATTTTGAAAACTGCAGGGGGGTTTGGGACAAATGTGACCAACGCCGCTTTCAGTACTTTCATATGTTTGGTATAAAAAAGTTGTATTTCAAACTGCGAATACGTGCAGAGAGCCAGATTTGGCTCCAAAATATGGCTCAGGCTCAATATTTGGATATTTGGGATATTTCGAAAACTGAAGGTGAGTGTGTGGGAAATGTGAATCACGCTGTTTTCAGACTTGGCATATGTTGGGTATAAAAATCGTAATTTCAAACGCGAATACGTGCATAGAGCCAGAATTTGGCTCCAAAATATGGCTCAGGCCTGAAATTGGGATGTTTGGGATCTTTTGAAAACTGCATGGGGGGGTTTGGACAAATGTGACCAAACGCAGCTTTCAGTACTTGGCATATGTTGGGCACAAAAAAGTCGTAATTTCAAACTGCGAATACGTGCAGAAAGCTAGAATTTGGCTCCAAAATATTCTTCAGGCCTCGAAATTGGGATATTTGGGATATTTCGAAAACTGAAAGGGAATTTGTGCGAAATGTGACTCACTGCCGCTTTCAGGACTTGGCATATGTTGGGTATAAAATATCGTAATTTCAAACCGCGAATGCGTGTATAGAGCCAGAATTTGGCTCCAAAATATGGCTCAGGCCTCGAAATAGGGATGTTTGGGATATTTTGAAAACTGCAGGGAGGTTTGGGACAAATGTGAAGAAACGCCGCTTTCAGCACTTGGCATATGTTGGGTATATAAATTCGTAATTTTAAACTGCGAATACGTGCAGAGAGCCAGAATTTGGCTCCAAAATATGGCTCATGCCTTAAAATTGGGATGTTTGGGATATTTTGAAAACTGCAGGGGGGGTTTGGGACAAATGTGACCAAACTCCGCCTTCAGTACTTGGCATATATTGCATATAAAAAAGTCGTAATTTCAAACTGCAAATACGTGCAGAGAGCCAGAGTTTGGCTCCAAAATATGGCTCAGGCCTCGAAATTGGGATGTTTGGAATATTTCGAAAACTGCAGGGGAGTTTGTGCGAAATGTGACTCACTGCCGCTCTCAGGACTGGGCATATGTTGGGTATAAAATGTCGTAATTTCAAACCGCGAATACTTGCATAGAGCCAGAATTTGGCTCCAAAATATTCTTCAGGCCTAGAAATTGGGATATTTGGGATATTTCGAAAACTGAAAGGGAATTTGTGCGAAATGTGACTCACTGCCAATTTCAGGACTTGGCATATGTTGGGTATAAAATATCGTAATTTCTAACCGCGAATGCGTGTATAGAGCCAGAATTTGGCTCCAAAATATAGCTCAGGCCTCAAAAATGGATAATTTGGGATATTTCGAAAACTGCAAGGGAGTTTGTGCGAAATGTGACTCACTGCCGCTTTCAGGACTGGGCATATGTTGGGTATAAAATGACGTAATTTCAAACCGCGAATACGTGCATATAGCCAGAATTTGGCTCCAGAGTATGGCTCAGGCCTCGAAATTTGGATGTTTGGGATATTTTGAAAACTGCAGGGGGGGTTTTGGACAAATGTGACCAAACGCCTCGTTCAGTACTTGGCATATGTTGGGTATAAAAAAAGTCGTAATTTCAAACTGCGAATAAGTGCAGAGAGCCAGAATTTGGCTCCAAAATATGGCTCAGGCCTCGAAATTGGGATACTTGGGATATTTCGAAAACTGCAGAGGAGTTTGTGCGAAATGTGACTCACTGCCGCTCTCAAGACTTGGCATATGTTGGTATAAAATGTTGTAATTTCAAACCGCGAATACGTGCATAGAGCCAGAATTTGGCTCCAAAATATGGCTCAGGCCTCGATATTGTGATGTTTGGGATATTTCAAAAACTGCAGGGGAGTTTGTGCAAAATGTGACTAACTGCCGCTTTCAGGACTTGGCATACACTGGGAATAAAAAGTCGTAATTTCAATCTGCGAATACGTGCATAGAGCCAAAATTTGGCTCCAAAATATGGCTCAGGCCTCGAAATTGGGATGTTTGGGATTTTTTGAAAACTGCAATGAGGTTTGGGACAAATGTGACGAAACGCCGCTTTCAGTACTTGGCATATGTTGGATATATAAATTCGTAATTTCAAACTGCGAATACGTGCAGAGAGCCAATATTTGGCTCCAAAATATGGCTCATGCCTCGAAATTGGGATGTTTGGGATATTTTGAAAACTGCAGAAGGGGTTTGGGACAAATGTGACCAATCTCCGCTTTCAGTACTTGGCATATATTGGGTATAAAAAAGTCGTAATTTCAAACTGCAAATACGTGCAGAGAGCCAGAGTTTGGCTCCAAAATATGGCTCAGGCCTCGAAATTGGGATGTTTGGAATATTTTGAAAACTGCAGGGGGGATTGAGACATATGTGACCAAACGCCGCTTTCAGTACTTGGCATATGTTGGCTATAAAAAAGTGGTAATTTCAAACTGTGAATACGTGCAGAGAGCTAGAATTTGGCTCCAAAATATGGCTCAGGCCTCAAAATTGGGGTTTTTGGGATATTTCGAAAACTGCAGGTGAGTTTGTGCGAAATGTGACTCATTGCCGCTTTCAGTACTAGGCATATGTTGGTTATAAAAAAGTTGTAATTTCAATCTGGAAATACGTACAGAGAGCCAGAGTTTGGCTCCAAAATATGGCTCAGGCCTAGAAATTGGTATGTTTGGGATATGTCAAAAACTGCAGGGAGTTTGTGCAAAATGTGACTCACTGCTGCTTTCAGTACTTGGCATATGTTGGGTATAAAAATCGTTATATCAAACAGCGAATACGGTCAGAGAGCCAGAATTTGGCTCCAAAATATGGCTCAGGCCTCGATATTGTGATGTTTGGGATATTTTGAAAACTGCAGGGAGGTTAGGGACAAATGTAACCTAACGCCGCTTTCAGGACTTGGCATATGTTGGGTATAAAAAAATTGTATTTTCAAACTGCGAATACGTGCAGAGAGCCAGAATTTGGCTCCAAAATGTGGCTCAGGCCTCGAAATATAGATATTTGGGATATTTCGAAAACTGTAAGGGAGTTTCTGCAAAAATTGACTCACTGCCGCTTTCAGGACTTGGCATATGTTGGGTATAAAAGGTCGTAATTTCAAACTGCGAATACGTGCATAGAGCCAGAATTTGGCTCCAAAATATTGCTCAGGCCTCGAAATTGGGATGTTTGAGATATTTTGAAAACTGCAGAGGGTGTTTGGGACAAATGTGACCAAACGCCACTTTCGGTACTTGGCATATGTTGGGCATAAAAAAGTCGTAATTTCAAACTGCGAATACGTGCAGAAAGCTAGAATTTGGCTCCAAAATATGGCTCAGGCCTCGAAATTGGGATGTTTGGGATATTTTGAAAACTGCCGGGGGGATTGAGACAAATGTGACTCACTGCCGCTTTCAGGACTTGGCATATGTTGGGTATAATAAGTCGTAATTGCAAACAGCGAATACGTGCATAGAGCCAGAATTTGGCTCCAAAATATGGCTCAGGCCTCGAAATTGGGATGTTTGGGATATTTTGAAAACTGCAGGGGAGTTTGTGCGAAATGTGACTCACTGCGCTTTCAGGACTTGGCATATGTTGGGTATAAAATGTCGTAATTTCGAACCGCGAATACGTGCATAAAGCCAGAATTTGGCTCGAAAATATGGCTCAGGCCTAGAAATTGTGATGTTTGGGATATTTTGAAAACTGCATGGGGAGTTTTGGACAAATGTGACCAAACGCCTCGTTCAGTACTTGGCATATGTTGGGTATAAAAAAGTCGTAATTTCAAACTGCGAATACGTGCATAGAGCCAGAATTTGGCTCCAAAATATGGCTCAGGCCTCGAAATTGGGATGTTTGGGATATTTTGAAAACTGCAGGGAGGTATGGGACAAATGTGACCAAATGCCACTTTCAGTACTTGGCATATGTTGGGTATAAAAAGACGTAATTTCAAACTTCGAATACGTGCAGTGAGCCTAAATTTGGCTCCAATATATGACTCAGGCCTCAAAATTGGGATATTTGGGATATTTTGAAAACTGCAGGGGGGGTTTGGGACTAATGTGACCAATCTCCGCTTTCAGTATTTGGCATATGTTGGGTATATAAATTTGTAATTTCAAACTGGGAATACGTGCAGAGAGCCAAAATTTGGCTCCAAAATATGGTTCATGCCTCGAAATTGGGATGTTTGGGATATTTTGAAAACTGCAGTGAGGTTTGGGACAAATGTGACCAAATGCCACTTTAAGTACTTGGCATATGTTGGGTATAAAAAGTCGTAATTTGAAACTTCGAATACGTGCAGAGAGCCAGAATTTGACTCCAAAATATAGCTCAGGCCTCAAAATTGGGATATTTGGGATATTTCGAAAACTGCAGGGGAGTTTGTGCGAAATGTGACTCACTGCGGCTTTCAGGACTTGGCATATGTTGGGTATAAAAAGTCGAAATTTCAAACTGCGAATACGTGCATAGAGCCAGAATTTGGCTCCAAAATATTGCTCAGGCCTCGAAATTGGGATGTTTGGATTATGTTGAAAACTGCAGGGGGGATTGAGAGAAATGTGACCAAACGCCGCTTTCAGTACTTGGCATATGTTGGGTATAAAAAAGTGGTAATTTCAAACTGCGAATACGTGCAGAGAGCCAGAATTTGGCTCCAAAATATGGTTCAGGCCTCAAAATTGGGATATTTGGGATATTTCGAAAACTGTAAGGGAGTTTGTGCAAAATATGCCTCACTGCCGTTTTCAGGACTTTGCATATGTTGGGTATAAAAAGTCGAAATTTCAAACTGCGAATACGTGCATAGAGCCAGAATTTGGCTCCAAAATATTGCTCAGTCCTCGAAATTGGGATGTTTGGGAAATTTTGAAAACTGCAGGTGGGGTTTGGGACAAATGTGACCAAACGCCGCTTTCAGTACTTGTCATATGTTTGGTATAAAAAAGTTGTAATTTCAAACTGCGAATACGTGCAGAGAGCCAGAATTTGGCTCCAAAATATGGCTCAGGCCTCAATATTTGGATATTTGGGATATTTCGAAAACTGAAGGTGAGTGTGTGGGAAATGTGAATCACTGCTGTTTTCAGGACTTGGCATATGTTGGGTATAAAATATCGTAATTTCAAACCGCGAATACGTGCATAGAGCCAGAATTTGGCTCCAAAATATGGCTCAGGCCTTGAAATTGGGATGTTTGGGATCTTTTGAAAACTGCATGGGGGGGTTTGGGACAAATGTGACCAAACGCAGCTTTCAGTACTTGGCATATGTTGGGCACAAAAAAGTCGTAATTTCAAACTGCGAATACGTGCAGAAAGCTAGAATTTGGCTCCAAAATATTCTTCAGGCCTCGAAATTGGGATATTTGGGATATTTCGAAAACTGAAAGGGAATTTGTGCGAAATGTGACTCACTGCCGCTTTCAGGACTTGGCATATGTTGGGTATAAAATATCGTAATTTCAAACCGCGAATGCGTGTATAGAGCCAGAATTTGGCTCCAAAATATGGCTCAGGCCTCGAAATAGGGATGTTTGGGATATTTTGAAAACTGCAGGGAGGTTTGGGACAAATGTGAAGAAACGCCGCTTTCAGCACTTGGCATATGTTGGGTATATAAATTCGTAATTTTAAACTGCGAATACGTGCAGAGAGCCAGAATTTGGCTCCAAAATATGGCTCATGCCTTAAAATTGGGATGTTTGGGATATTTTGAAAACTGCAGGGGGGGTTTGGGACAAATGTGACCAAACTCCGCCTTCAGTACTTGGCATATATTGCATATAAAAAAGTCGTAATTTCAAACTGCAAATACGTGCAGAGAGCCAGAGTTTGGCTCCAAAATATGGCTCAGGCCTCGAAATTGGGATGTTTGGAATATTTCGAAAACTGCAGGGGAGTTTGTGCGAAATGTGACTCACTGCCGCTCTCAGGACTGGGCATATGTTGGGTATAAAATGTCGTAATTTCAAACCGCGAATACTTGCATAGAGCCAGAATTTGGCTCCAAAATATTCTTCAGGCCTCGAAATTGGGATATTTGGGATATTTCGAAAACTGAAAGGGAATTTGTGCGAAATGTGACTCACTGCCAATTTCAGGACTTGGCATATGTTGGGTATAAAATATCGTAATTTCTAACCGCGAATGCGTGTATAGAGCCAGAATTTGGCTCCAAAATATAGCTCAGGCCTCAAAAATGGATAATTTGGGATATTTCGAAAACTGCAAGGGAGTTTGTGCGAAATGTGACTCACTGCCGCTTTCAGGACTGGGCATATGTTGGGTATAAAATGACGTAATTTCAAACCGCGAATACGTGCATATAGCCAGAATTTGGCTCCAGAGTATGGCTCAGGCCTCGAAATTTGGATGTTTGGGATATTTTGAAAACTGCAGGGGGGGTTTTGGACAAATGTGACCAAACGCCTCGTTCAGTACTTGGCATATGTTGGGTATAAAAAAAGTCGTAATTTCAAACTGCGAATAAGTGCAGAGAGCCAGAATTTGGCTCCAAAATATGGCTCAGGCCTCGAAATTGGGATACTTGGGATATTTCGAAAACTGCAGAGGAGTTTGTGCGAAATGTGACTCACTGCCGCTCTCAAGACTTGGCATATGTTGGTATAAAATGTTGTAATTTCAAACCGCGAATACGTGCATAGAGCCAGAATTTGGCTCCAAAATATGGCTCAGGCCTCGATATTGTGATGTTTGGGATATTTCAAAAACTGCAGGGGAGTTTGTGCAAAATGTGACTAACTGCCGCTTTCAGGACTTGGCATACACTGGGAATAAAAAGTCGTAATTTCAATCTGCGAATACGTGCATAGAGCCAAAATTTGGCTCCAAAATATGGCTCAGGCCTCGAAATTGGGATGTTTGGGATTTTTTGAAAACTGCAATGAGGTTTGGGACAAATGTGACGAAACGCCGCTTTCAGTACTTGGCATATGTTGGATATATAAATTCGTAATTTCAAACTGCGAATACGTGCAGAGAGCCAATATTTGGCTCCAAAATATGGCTCATGCCTCGAAATTGGGATGTTTGGGATATTTTGAAAACTGCAGAAGGGGTTTGGGACAAATGTGACCAATCTCCGCTTTCAGTACTTGGCATATATTGGGTATAAAAAAGTCGTAATTTCAAACTGCAAATACGTGCAGAGAGCTAGAATTTGGCTCCAAAATATGGCTCAGGCCTCAAAATTGGGGTTTTTGGGATATTTCGAAAACTGCAGGTGAGTTTGTGCGAAATGTGACTCATTGCCGCTTTCAGTACTAGGCATATGTTGGTTATAAAAAAGTTGTAATTTCAATCTGGAAATACGTACAGAGAGCCAGAGTTTGGCTCCAAAATATGGCTCAGGCCTAGAAATTGGTATGTTTGGGATATGTCAAAAACTGCAGGGAGTTTGTGCAAAATGTGACTCACTGCTGCTTTCAGTACTTGGCATATGTTGGGTATAAAAATCGTTATATCAAACAGCGAATACGGTCAGAGAGCCAGAATTTGGCTCCAAAATATGGCTCAGGCCTCGATATTGTGATGTTTGGGATATTTTGAAAACTGCAGGGAGGTTAGGGACAAATGTAACCTAACGCCGCTTTCAGGACTTGGCATATCTTGGGTATAAAAAAATTGTATTTTCAAACTGCGAATACGTGCAGAGAGCCAGAATTTGGCTCCAAAATGTGGCTCAGGCCTCGAAATATAGATATTTGGGATATTTCGAAAACTGTAAGGGAGTTTGTGCAAAATTTGACTCACTGCCGCTTTCAGGACTTGGCATATGTTGGGTATAAAAGGTCGTAATTTCAAACTGCGAATACGTGCATAGAGCCAGAATTTGGCTCCAAAATATTGCTCAGTCCTCGAAATTGGGATGTTTGGGATATTTTGAAAACTGCAGGGGGGGGGGGGTTTGGGACAAATGTGACCAAACGCCGCTTTCAGTACTGGGTATATGTTGGGTATAAAAAAGTTGTAATTTTAAACTGCGAATACGTGCAGAGAGCCAGAGTTTTGCTCCAAAATATGGCGCAGGTCTCGAAATTGGGATGTTTGGGATATTTCGAAAACTGCAAGGGAGTTTGTGCAAAATGTGACTCACTGCCGCTTTCAGTACTTGCCAAATGTTGGGTATAAAAATCGCAATATCAAACTGCGAATACGTGCAGAGAGCCAGAATTTGGCTCCAAAATATGGCTCAGGCCTCGATATTGTGATGTTTGGGATATTTTGAAAACTGCTGGGAGGTTTGGGACAAAAGTGACCAAACGCCGCTTTCAGTACTTGGCATATGTTGGGTATAAAAAAGTGGTAATTTCAAACTGCGAATACGTGCAGAGAGCCAGAATTTGGCTCTAAAATATGTCTCAGGCCTTGAAATTGGGATGTTTGGGATATTTTGAAAACTGCAAGGAGGTTTGGGACAAATTTGACCAAACGCCACTTTCAGTACTTGGCATATGTTGGGTATAAAAATTTGTAATTTCAAACTTCGAATACGTGCTGAGAGCCAAAATTTGGCTCCAAAATATTGCTCAGGCCTCGAAATTGGATTATTTGGGATATTTCGAAAACTGCAGGGGAGTTTGTGCGAAATGTGACTCACTGCCGCTTTCAGGACTTGCGATATGTTGGGTATAAAATATCGTAATTTCAAACCGCGAATACGTGCATAGAGCCAGAAATTGGCTCCAAAATATGGCTCAGGCCTCGAAATTGGGATGTTTTGGATATTTTGAAAACAGCAGGGGGGGTTTGGTACAAATGTTACCAAACGCCGCTTTCTGTACTTGGCATATATTGGGTATAAAAAGTCGAAATTTCAAACTGCGAATACGTGCAGAAAGCCAGAGTTTGGCTCCAAAATATGGCTCACGCCTCGAAACTGGGATGTTTGGGATATTTCGAAAACTGAAGGGGAGTTTGTGCAAAATGTGACTTATTACCGCTTTTAGTACTTGGCATATGTTTGGTATAAAAATCGGAATATCAAACTGCGAATACGTGCAGAGAGCAAGAATTTGGCTCCAAAATATAGCTCAGGCCTCGATATTGTGATGTTTGGGAGATTTTGAAAACTGCAGGGAGGTTTGGGACAAATGTAACCAAACGCCGCTTTCAATACTTGGCATATGTTGGGTATATAAATTCGTAATTTCAAATTGCGAATACGTGCAGAGAGCCACAATTTGGCTCCAAAATATGGCTCATACCTCGATATTGGGTTGTTTGGGATATTTTGAAAACTTCAGGGAGGTTTGGGACAAATGTGAGCAAACGCCACTTTTAGTACTTGGCAAATGTTGGGTATAAAAAATTCGTAATTTCATACTGCAAATACGTGCAGAGAGACAGAATTTGGCTCCAAAATATGGCTTAGGCCTGGATATTGGGATATTTTGGATATTTCGAAAACTGTAGGGGAGTTTGTGCAAAATTTGACTCACTGCCGCTTTTAGTACTTGGCATATGTTGGGTATAAAAATCGTTATATCTAACTGCGAATACGTGCAGAGAGCCAGAATTTGGCTCCAAAATATGGCTCATACCTCGATATTGGGTTGTTTGGGATATTTTGAAAACTTCAGGGAGGTTTGGGACAAATGTGACCAAACGCCACTTTTAGTACTTGGCAAATGTTGGGTATAAAAAATTCGTAATTTCATACTGCAAATACGTGCAGAGAGACAGAATTTGGCTCCAAAATATGGCTTAGGCCTGGATATTGGGATATTTTGGATATTTCGAAAACTGTAGGGGAGTTTGTGCAAAATTTGACTCACTGCCGCTTTAGTACTTGGCATATGTTGGGTATAAAAATCGTTATATCTAACTGCGAATACGTGCAGAGTGCCAGAATTTAGCTTTAAATTATTGCTCAGTCCTCGAAATTGGGATGTTTGGGATATTTTGAAAACTGCAGGGGGGTTTGGGACAAATATGACCAAACGCCGCTTTCAGAACATGGCATATGTTGGGTATAAAAATTCGTAATTTCAAACTGCGAATACGTGCAGAGAGCTTGAATTTGGCTCCAAAATATGGCTCAGGCCTCGAAAGTGGGATGTTTGGGATATTTTGAAAACTGCAGGGAAGTTTGAGCAAAATGTGACTCACTGCCGCTTTCAGTACTTGGCATATGTTGGGTACAAAAATTCGTAATTTCATACTGTGAATACGTGCAGAGAGCTAGAATTTGGCTCCCAAATATGGCTCAGGCCTCAAAATTGTGATATTTGGGATTTTTCAAAAAATGCAGGGGAGTTTGTGCAAAATGTGACTCACTGCCGCTTTCAGGACTTGGCATATGTTGGGTATATAAATTCGAAATTTCAAACTGCGAATACGTGCAGAGAGCCACAATTTGGCTCCAAAATATGGCTCATACCTCGATATTGGGTTGTTTGGGATATTTTGAAAACTGCAGGGAGGTGTGGGACAAATGTGACCCAACGCCACTTTTAGTACTTGGCATATGTTGGTTATAAAAAGTCGTAATTTCAAATTGCGAATACGTGCAGAGGGCCAGAATTTGGCTCCAAAATATTGCTCAGGCCTCGAAATTGGGATATTTGGGATATTTTGAAAACTGCAGGGTGGATTGAGACAAATGTGACCAAACGCCGCTTTCAGTACTTGGCATATGTTGGGTATAAAAAATCGTAATTTCAAACTTCGAATACGTGCAGAGAGCCAGAATTTGGCTCCAAAATATTGCTCAGGCCTCGAAATTGGAATATTTGGGATATGTTGAAAACTGCAAGTAGGTTTGGGACAAATTTGACCAAACGCCTCTTTCAGTACTTGGCATATGTTGGGTATAAAAATTCGAAATTTCAAACTTCGAATACGTGCAGAGAGCCAGAATTTGGCTCCAAATTATTGCTCAGGCCTCGAAATTGGGATATTTGGGATATTTCGAAAATTGCAGGGGAGTTTGTGCGAAATGTGTCTCACTGCCGCTTTCAGGACTTGGCATATGTTGGGTATAAAATGTCGTAATTACAAACCGCGAATACGTGCATAGAGCCAGAATTTTGCTCCAAAATATTGCTCAGGCCTCGAAATTGGGATGTTTTGGATATTTTAAAAACTGCAGGGGGGTTTGGAACATATGTTACCAAACGCTGCTTTCAGTACTTGGCATATATTGGGTATAAAAAAGTCGTAATTTCAAACTGCGAATACGTGCAGAGAGCCAGAGTTTAGCTCCATAATATGGCTCACGCCTTGAAATTGGGATGTTTGGGATATTTCGAAAACTGCAGGGGAGTTTGTGCAAAATGTGACTCACTGCCGCTTTTAGGACTTGGCATATGTTGGGTATAAAAATCGTAATATCAAACTGCGAATACGTGCAGAGAGTCAGAATTTGGCTCCAAAATATAGCTCATGCCTCGAAATTGGGATGTTTAGGATATTTTGAAAACTGCAGGGAGGTGTGGGACAAATGTGCCCAAATGCAGCTTTCAGTACTTGGCATATGTTGGGTATAAAAAAGTCGTAATTTCAAACAGCGAATACGTGCCGAGAGCCAGAATTTGGCTACAAAATATGGCTCAGGCCTGAAAATTAGGATATTTGAGATATTTCGAAAACTGCAAGGGAGTTTGTGCGAAATGTGACTCACTGCTGCTTTCAGGACATTGCATATGTTGGGTACATAAATTCGTAAATTCAAACTGAGAACACGTGCAGAGAGCCAGAATTTGGCTCCAAAATATGGCTCATGCCTCGAAATTGGGATGTTTGGGATATTTTGAAAACTGCAGGGAAGTTTGTGCGAAATGTGACTCACCTCCGCTTTCAGGACTTGGCATATGTTGGGTATATAAATTCATAATTTCAAACTGCGAATACGTGCAGAGAGCCACAATTTGGCTCCAAAATATGGCTCATACCTCGATATTGGGTTGTTTGGGATATTTTGAAAACTGCAGGGAGGTGTGGGACAAATGTGACGAAACGCCACTTTTAGTACTTGGCATATGTTGGGTATAAAAAATTCGTAATTTCATACTGCAAATACGTGCAGAGAGACAGAATTTGGCTCCAAAATATGGCTCAGGCCTGGATATTGGGATATTTTGGATATTTCGAAAACTGTAGGGGAGTTTGTGCAAAATTTGACTCACTGCCGCTTTTAGTACTTGGCATATGTTGGGTATAAAAATCGTTAGATCTAACTGCGAATACGTGCAGAGAGCCAGAATTTGGCTTTAAAATATTGCTCAGTCCTCGAAATTGGGATGTTTGGGATATTTTGAAAACTGCAGGGGGGATTGGGACAAATATGACCAAACGCCGCTTTCAGTACTTGGCATATGTTGGGTACAAAAATTCGTAATTTCATACTGTGAATACGTGCAGAGAGCTAGAATTTGGCTCCCAAATATGGCTCAGGCCTCAAAATTGTGATATTTGGGATTTTTCGAAAAATGCAGGGGAGTTTGAGCGAAATATGACTCACTGCCGCTTTCAGGACTTGGCGTATGATGGGTATATAAATTCGTAATTTCAAACTGCGAATACGTGCAGAGAGCCACAATTTGGCTGCAAAATATGGCTCATACCTCGATATTGGGTTGTTTGGGATATTTTGAAAACTGCAGGGAGGTGTGGGACAAATGTGACCAAACGCCACTTTTAGTACTTGGCATATGTTGATTATAAAAAGTCGTAATTTCAAATTGTGAATACGTGCAGAGAGCCAGAATTTGGCTCCAAAATATTGCTCAGGCCTCGAAATTGGGATATTTGGGATATTTTGAAAACTGCAGGGTGGATTGAGACAAATGTGACCAAACGCCGCTTTCAGTACTTGGAATATGTTGGGTATAAAAAATCGTAATTTCAAACTTCGAATACGTGCAGAGAGACAGAATTTGGCTGCAAAATATTGCTCAGGCCTCGAAATTGGAACATTTGGGATATGTTGAAAACTGCAAGGAGGTTTGGGACAAATTTGACCAAACGCCTCTTTCAGTACTTGGCATATGTTGGGTATAAAAATTCGTAATTTCAAACTTCGAATACGTGCAGAGAGCCAGAATTTGGCTCCAAATTATTGCTCAGGCCTCGAAATTGGGATATTTGGGATATTTCGAAAACTGCAGGGGAGTTTGTGCGAAATGTGACTCACTGCTGCTTTCAGGACTTTGCATATGTTGGGTATATAAATTCGTAATTTCAAACTGCTAATACGTGCATAGAACCAGAATTTGGCTCCAAAATTTGGCTCAGGCCTCGAAATTGGGATGTTTGGGATATTTTGAAAACTGCAGGGGAGTTAGTGCGAAATGTGACTCACTGTCGCTTTCAAGACTTGGCATATGTTGGGTATAAAATGTCGTAATTTCAAAAACCGAATACGTGCAGAGAGCCAGAATTTGGCTCCAAAATATGGCTCAGGCCTCGAAATTGGGATGTTTGGGATATTTTGAAAACTGCAGGGTGGATTGAGACAAATGTGACCAAACGCCACTTTCAGTACTTGGCATATGTTGGGTATACAAATTCGTAATTTCAAACTTCGAATACGTGCAGAGAGCCAGAATTGGGCTCCACAATATTGCTCATGCCTCGAAATTGGGATATTTAGGATATTTCGAAAACTGCAGGGGAATTTGTGCGAAATGTGACTAACTGCCGCTTTCAGGACTTGGCATCTGTTGGGTATAAAATGTCGTAATTTCAAACTGCGAATACGTGCATAGAGCCAGAATTTGGCTCCAAAATATGGCTCAGGCCTCGACATTGGGATGTTTTGGATATTTTGAAAACTGCAGGGGGTTTGGGACAAATATGACCAAACGCCGCATTCAAAACTTGGCATATGTTGGGTATAAAAAGTCGTAATTTCAAACTGCGAATACGTGCAGAGAGCTTGAATTTGGCTCCAAAATATGGCTCAGGCCTCGAAAGTGGGATGTTTGGGATATTTTGAAAACTGCAGGGGGGGTTTTGGACAAATGTGACCAAACGCCGCGTTCAGAACTTGGCATATGTTGGGTATAAAAAAGTCGTAATTTCAAACAGCGAATACGTGCAGAGAGCCAGAATTTGGCTCCAAAATATGGCTCAGGCCTCAAAATTAGGATATTTGGGATATTTCGAAAACTGCAGGGGAGTTTGTGCGAAATGTGACTCACTGCTGCTTTCAGGACTTTGCATATGTTGGGTATATAAATTCGTAATATCAAACTGCGAATACGTGCATAGAACCAGAATTTGGCTCCAAAATTTGGCTCAGGCCTCGAAATTGGGATGTTTGGGATTTTTTGAAAACTGCAGGGAGATTTGGGACAAATGTGACCAAACTCCGCTTTTAGTACTTGGTATATGTTGGGGGAAAAAAAGTCGTAATTTCAAACTGCGAATAGGTGCATAGAGCCAGAATTTGGCTCCAAAATATGGCTCAGGCCTCGAAATTGGGAGGTTTGGGATATTTTGAAAACTGCAGGGTGGATTGAGACAAATGTGACCAAACGCCGCTTTCAGTACTTGGCATATGTTGGGTATAAAAAAGTGGTATTTTCAAACTGCGAATACGTGCAGACAGCCAGAATTTGGCTCCAAAATATGGCTCAGGCTTCGAAATTGGGATGTTTGGGATTTTGAAAACTGCAGGGAGGTTTGGGACAAATTTGACCAAACGCCACTTACAGTACTTGGCATATGTTGTGTATACAAATTCGTAATTTCAAACCACGAATACGTGCATAGAGCCAGAACTTGGCTCCAAAATATGGCTCAGGCCTCGAAATTGGGATGTTTGGGATATTTTGAAAACTGCAGTGGAGTGTGTGCAAAATGTGACTCACTGCCGCTTTCAGTACTTGGCATATGTTGGGTATAAAAATCGTAATATCAAACTGCGAATACGTGCAGAGAGCCTGAATTTGGCTCCAAAATATGGCTCAGGCCTCGATATTGTGATGTTTTGGATATTTTGAAAGCAGCAGGGAGGTTTGGGACACATGTAACCAAACGCCGCTTTCAGTATTTGGCATATGTTGGGTAAAAAAATTCGTAATTTCATACTGCGAATACGTGCAGAGTGCCAGAATTTGGCTCCAAAATATGGCTCAGGCCTCGAAATTGGGATATTTGAAATATTTCGAAGACTGCAGGGGAGTTTGTGCGAAATGTGACTCACTGCTGCTTTCAGGACTTTACATATGTTGGGTATATAAATTCGTAATTTCAAACTGCGAACACGTGCAGAGAGCCAGAATTTGGCTTCAAAATATGGCTCATGCCTCGAAATTGGGATGTTTGGGATATTTTGAAAACTGCAGGGGGGTTTGGGACAAATGTAACCAAATGCCGCTTTCAGTACTTGGCATATGTTGGGTATAGAAAAGTCGTTATTTCAAACAGCGAATACGTGCAGAGAGCCAGAATTTGGCTCCAAAATATGGCTCATGCCTCGAAATTGGGATGTTTGGGATATTTTGAAAACTGCAGGGAGGTTTGGGACAAATGTGACCAAACGCCACTTTCAGTCCTTGGCTTATGTTGGGTATAAAAAGTCGTAATTTCAAACTTCGAATACGTGAAGAGAGCCAGAATTTGGCTCCAAAATATGGCTCAGGCCTCAAAATTTGGATATTAAGGATATTTCGAAAACTGCAGGGGAGTTTGTGCGAAATGTGACTCACTGCCGCTTTCAGGACTTGGCATATGTTGGGTATAAAATGTAGTAATTTCAAACAGCGAATACGTGCATTGAGCCAGAATTTGGCTCCAAAATATTGCTCAGTCCTCGAAATTGGGATGTTTAGGATATTTTGAAAACAGCAGGGGGGTTTGGGACAAATATGACCAAACGCCGCATTCAGAACTTGGCATATGTTGGGTATAAAAAGTCGTAATTTCAAACTGCGAATACATGTAGAGAGCTTGAATTTGGCTCCAAAATATGGCCTAGGCCTCGAAAGTGGGATGTTTGGGATATTTTGAAAACTGCTGGGGGGGTTTTGGACAAATGTGACCTAACGCCGCGTTCGATACTTGGCATATGTTGGGTATAAAAAAGTCGTAATTTCAAACTGCGAATACGTGAAGAGAGCCAGAATTTGGCTCCAAAATATGGCTGAGGCCTCGAAATTGGGATATTTGGGATATTTCGAAAACTGCAGGAGAGTTTGTGCAAAATGTGACTCACTGCCGCTTTCAGGGCTTGGCATATGTTGGGTATAAAATGTAGTAATTTCAAACCGCGAATACGTGCATAGAGCCTAAATTTGGCTCCAAAATATGGCTAAGGCCTCGAAATTGGGATGTTTGGGATATTTTGAAAACTGCAGGGGGGGTTTGGGACAAATGTGACCAAACGCAGCTTTCACTACTTGGCATATGTTGTGCATAAAAAATTCGTAATTTCAAACAGCGAATACGTGCAGAGAGGCAGAATTTGGCTCCAAAATATGCCTCAGGCCTCGAAATTGGGATATTTGGGATATTTCGAAATTTCCAGAGAAGTTTGTGCGAAGTGTGACTCACTGCCGCTTTCAGGACTTGGCATATGTTGGGTATATAAATTCGTAATTTCAAACGGCGAATACGTGCAGAGAGCTAGAATTTGGCTCCAAAATATGGCTCATGCCTCGAGATTGGGATGTTTGGGATGTTTTGAAAACTGCAGGGAGGTGTGGGAAAATTGTGACCAAACGCCACTTTCAGTACTTGGCATATGTTGGGTAAAAAAAGTCGTAATTTCAAATTGCGAATACGTGCAGGGAGCCAGAAATTGGCTCCAAAATATGGCTCAGGCCTCAAAATTGGGATATTTGGGATATTTCGAAAACTGCAGGGGAGATTGTGCGAAATGTGACTCACTACCGCTTTCAGGACTTGGCATATGTTGGGTATATAAATTCGTAATTTCAAACTGAGAATACGTGCAGAGAGCCCGAATTTGGCTCCAAAATATGGCTCATGCCTCGAAATTGGGATGTTTGGGATATTTTGAAAACTGCAGGGAGGTGTGGGACAAATGTGACCAAATGCCATTTTCAGTACTTGGCATATGTTGGGTATAAAAAGTCGTAATTTCAAACTGCGAATACGTGCAGAGAGCCAGAATTTGGCTCCAAAATAGGGCTCAGGCCTCAAAATTAGAATATTTGGGATATTTCGAAAACTGCAGGGGAGTTTGTGCGAAATGTGACTCACTGCTGCTTTAAGGACTTTGCATATGTTGGGTATATAAATTCGTCATTTCAAACTGCGAATACGTGCATAGAACCAGAATTTGGCTCAGGCCTCGAAATTTGGATGTTTGGGATATTTTGAAAACTGCAGGGAGATTTGGGACGAATGTGACCAAACTCCGCTTTCAGTACTTGGTATATGTTGGGGGAAAAAAAGTCGTAATTTCAAACTGCGAATACGTGCATAGAGCCAGAATTTGGCTCCAAAATATGGCTCAGGCCTCGAAATTGGGATGTTTGGGATATTTTGAAAACTGCAGGGTGGATTGAGACAAATGTGACCAAACGCCGCTTTCAGTACTTGGCATATGTTGGGTATAAAAAAGTTATATTTTCAAAATGCGAATACGTGCAGAGAGCCAGAATTTGGCTCCAAAATATGGCTCAGGCCTCGAAATTGGGATGTTTGGGATATTTTGAAAACTGAAGGGGAGTTAGTGCGAAATGTGACTCACTGTCGCTTTCAAGACTTGGTATATGTTGGGTATAAAATGTCGTAATTTCAAAAACCGAATACGTGCAGAGAGCCAGAATTTGGCTCCAAAATATGGCTCAGGCCTCGATATTGTGATGTTTGGGGTATTTTGAAAACTGCAGGGAGGTTTGGAACAAATGTAACCAAACGCCGCTTTCAGTACTTGGCATATGTTGGGTATAAAAAATTCGTAATTTCATACTGCGAATACGTGCAGAGAGCCAGAATTTGGCTCCAAAATATGGCTCAGGCCTCGAAATTGGTATATTTGGGATATTTCAAAAACTGCAGGGGAGTTTGTGCAAAATGTGACTCACTGCCGCTTTCAGGACTTGGCATATGTTGGGTATAAAATGTAGTAATTTCAAACTGCGAATACGTGCATAGAGCCAGAATTTGGCTCCAAAATATTGCTCAGTCGTCGAAATTGGGATGTTTAGGATATTTTGAAAACTGCAGGGGGGATTAGGACAAATATGACCAAACGCCGCATTCAGAACTTGGCATATGTTGGGTATAAAAATTCGTAATTTCAAACTGCGAATACATGCAGAGAGCCAGAATTTGGCTCCAAAATATGGCTCATGCCTCGAAATTGGGATGTTTGGGATGTTTTGAAAACTGCAGGCAGGTGTGGGACAAATGTGACCAAATGCCACTTTCAGTACTTGGGATATGTTGGGTAAAAAAAGTCGTAATTTCAAATTGCGAATACGTGCAGAGAGCCAGAATTTGGCTCCAAAATATGGCTCAGGCCTCAAAATTGGGATATTTGGGATATTTCGAAAACTGCAGGGGAGATTGTGCGAAATGTGACTCACTACCGCTTTCAGGACTTGGCATATGTTGGGTATAAAATGTCGTAATTGCAAACCGCGAATACGTGCATAGAGCCAGAAATTGGCTCTAAAATATTGCTAAGGCCTCGAAATTGGGATGTTTGGGATATTTTGAAAACTGCAGGGGGGGTTTGGGATTTATGTGATCAAATGCCGCTTTCAGTACTTGGCATATGTTTGGTATAAAAAAGTCGTAATTTCAAACAGCGAATAAGTGCAGAGAGCCAGAATTTGGCTCCAAAATATGGCTCAGGCTTCGAAATTAGGATATTTGGGATATTTTGAAAACTCCAGGGGAGTTTGTTCGAAATGTGACTCACTGCCGCTTTCAAGACTTGGCATATGTTGGGTATAAAATGTCGTAATTTCAATCCGCGAATACGTGCATAGAGCCAGAATTTGGCTCCAAAATATGGCTCAGGCTTCGAAATTGGGATGTTTGGGATATTTTGAAAACTGCAGGGGGGTTTGGGACAAATTTGACCAAACGCCACTTTCAGTACTTGGCATATGTTGGGAATAAAAATTCGTAATTTCAAACTGCGAATACGTGCAGAGAGCCAGAATTTGGCTCCAAAATATGGCTCAGGCCTCGAAATTGGGATGTTTGGAATATTTTGAAAACTGCAGGGAGATGTGGGACAAATGTGACCATATGCCACTTTCAATACTTTACATATGTTGGGTATAAAGAGTCGTAATTTCAAATTGCGAATACGTGCAGAGATCCAGAATTTGGCTCCAAAATATGGCTCAGGCCTCAAAATTAGGATATTTGGGATATTTCGAAGACTGCAGGGGAGTTTGTGCGAAATGTGACTCACTGCTGCTTTCAGGACTTTACATATGTTGGGTATATAAATTCGTAATTTCAAACTGCGAACACGTGCAGAGAGCCAGAATTTGGCTTCAAAATATGGCTCATGCCTCGAAATTGGGATGTTTGGGATATTTTGAAAACTGCAGGGGGGGTTTGGGACAAATGTAACCAAATGCCGCTTTCAGTACTTGGCATATGTTGGGTATAGAAAAGTCGTTATTTCAAACAGCGAATACGTGCAGAGAGCCAGAATTTGGCTCCAAAATATGGCTCATGCCTCGAAATTGGGATGTTTGGGATATTTTGAAAACTGCAGGGAGGTTTGGGACAAATGTGACCAAACGCCACTTTCAGTCCTTGGCTTATGTTGGGTATAAAAAGTCGTAATTTCAAACTTCGAATACGTGAAGAGAGCCAGAATTTGGCTCCAAAATATGGCTCAGGCCTCAAAATTTGGATATTAAGGATATTTCGAAAACTGCAGGGAGTTTGTGCGAAATGTGACTCACAGCGGCTTTCAGGACTTGGCATATGTTGGGTATAAAATGTTGTAATTTCAAACCGCGAATACGTGCATAGAGCCAGAATTTGGCTCCAAATATGGCTCTGGCCTCGAAATTAGGACGTTTGGGATATTTTGAAAACTGCAGGGAGGTTTGGGACAAATGTGACCAAACGCCACTTTCAGTCCTTGGCATATGTTGGGTATACAAATTCGTAATATCAAACTGCGAATACGTGCAGAGAGCTTGTATTTGGCTCCAAAATATGGCTCAGGCCTCGATATTCTGATGTTTGGGATATTTTGAAAACTGCAGGGATGTTTGGGACAAATTTGACCATACACCACTTTCAGTACTTGGCATATGTTGGGTATACAAATTCGTAATTTCAAACTTCGAATACGTGCAGAGAGCCAGAGTGTGGCTCCAAAATATGGCTCACGCCTCGAAATTGGGATGTTTGGGATATTTTGAAAACTGCAGGGAGTTTGTGCAAAATGTGACTCACTGCTGCTTTCAGTACTTGGCATATGTTGGGTATAAAAATCGTAATATCAAACTGCGAATACGTGCAGAGAGCCTGAATTTGGCTCCAAAATATGGCTCAGGCCTCAAAATTGGGATATTTGGGATATTTTGAAAACTGCAGGGGAGTTTGTGCGAAATGTGACTCACTGCCGCTTTCAGGACTTTGCATATGTTGGGTATAAAATGAAGTAATTTCAAACTGCGTATACGTGCATAGAGCCAGAATTTGGCTCCAAGATATTGCTCAGTCCTCGAAATTGGGATGTTTGGGATATTTTGAAAACTGCAGGGGGGTTTGGGACAAATATGACCAAACGCCGAATTCAGAACTTGGCATATGTTGGGTATAAAAAGTCATAATTTCAAACTGCGAATACGTGAAGAGAGCTTGAATTTGGCTCCAAAATATGGCCCAGGCCTAGAAAGTGGGATGTTTGGGATATTTTGAAAACTGCAGGGGTGGTTTTGGACAAATGTGACCAAACGTCGAGTTCAGTACTTGGCATATGTTGGGTATAAAAAAGTTGTATTTTCAAACTGCGAATACGTGCAGAGAGCCAAAATTTGGCTCCAAAATATAGCTCAGGCCTCGAAATTGGGAAATTTGGGATATTTCGAAAACTCCAGGGGAGTTTGTACGAAATGTGACTCACTGCCGCTTTCAAGACTTGGCATATGTTGGGTATAAAATGTCGTAATTTCAATACGCGAATACGTGCATAGAGCCAGAATTTGGCTCCAAAATATTGCTCAGGTTTCGAAATTGGGATGTTTGGGATATTTTGAAAACTGCAGGGGGGTTTGGGACAAATGTGACCAAACGCTGCTTTTAGGACTTATCATATGTTGGGTATAAAAAGTCGTAATTTCAAATTGCGAATACGTGCAGAGAGCCCGAATTTGGCTCCAAAATATTGCTCAGGCCTCGAAATTGGGATATTAGGAATATTTTAAAAATTGCAGGGTGGATTGAGACAAATGTGACCAAACGCCGCTTTCAGTACTTGGCATATGTTGCGTATAAAAAGTCGTAATTTCAAACTGCGAATACGTGCAGAGAGCCAGAATTTGGCTCCAAAATATTGCTCAGGCCTCGAAATTGGAATATTTGGGATATTTTGAAAGCTGCAAGGAGGTTTGGGACAAATTTGACCAAACGCCACTTTCAGTACTTGGCATATGTTGGTAATAAAAATTCGTAATTTCAAACTGCGAATACGTGCAGAGAGCCAGAATTTGGCTCCAAAATATGGCTCAGGCCTCGAAATTGGGATGTTTGGAATATTTTGAAAACTGCAGGGAGGTTTGGGACAAATTTGACCAAACGCCACTTTCAATACTTTACATATGTTGAGTATTATATTCGTAATTTCAAACTGCGAACACGTTCAGAGAGCCAGAATTTGGCTCCAAAATATGGCTCATGCCTCGAAATTTGGATGTTTGGGATATTTTGAAAACTGCAGGGGGGTTTGGGACAAATGTAACCAAATGCCGCTTTCAGTACTTGGCATATGTTGGGTATAAAAAAGTCGTAATTTCAAACAGCGAATACGTGCAGAGAGCCAGAATTTGGCTCCAAAATATGGCTCAGGCCTCGAAATTGGGATATTTGGGATATTTCGAAAACTCCAGGGGAGTTTGTGCGAAATGTGACTCACTGCCACTTGCAAGACTTGGCATATGTTGGGTATAAAATGTCGTAATTTCAAACCGCGAATACGTACATAGAACCAGAATTTGGCTCCAAAATATGGCTCAGTCCTCGAAATTGCGATGTTTGGGATATTTTGAAATCTGCAGGGGGATTTGGGACAAATGTGACCAAACGCCGCTTTCAGTACTTGGTATATGTTGGGTAAAAAAAAGTCGTAATTTCAAACTGCGAATACGTGCATAGAGCCAGAATTTGGCTCCAAAATATGGCTCAGGCCTCGAAATTGGGATGTTTGGGATATTTTGAAAACTGCAGGGTGGATTGAGACAAATGTGACCAAACGCCGCTTTCAGTACTTGGCATATGTTGGGTATAAAAAAGTGGTAATTTCAAACTGCGAATACGTGCAGAGAGCCAGAATATAGCTCCAAAATATGGCTCAGGCCTCAAAATTGGGATGTTTGGAATATTTTGAAAACTGCAGGGGAGTTTGTGCGAAATGTGACTCACTGCCGCTTTCAAGACTTGGCATATGTTCGGTATAAAATGTCGAAATTTCAAAAACCGAATACGTGCAGAGAGCCAAAATTTGGCTCCAAAATATGGTTCATGCCTCGAAATTGGGATGTTTGGGATATTTTGAAAACTGTAGGGTGGATTGAGACAAATGTGACCAAACGCTGCTTTCAGTACTTTGCATATGTTGGGTATACAAATTCGTAATTTCAAACTTCGAATACGTGCAGAGAGCCAGAGTTTGGCTCCAAAATATGGCTCACGCCTCGAAATTGGGATGTTTGGGATATTTTGAAAACTGCAGGGGGGTTTGGGACAAATGTGACCAAACGCTGCTTTTAGGACTTATCATATGTTGGGTATAAAAAGTCGTAATTTCAAATTGCGAATACGTGCAGAGAGCCCGAATTTGGCTCCAAAATATTGCTCAGGCCTCGAAATTGGGATATTAGGAATATTTTAAAAATTGCAGGGTGGATTGAGACAAATGTGACCAAACGCCGCTTTCAGTACTTGGCATATGTTGGTAATAAAAATTCGTAATTTCAAACTGCGAATACGTGCAGAGAGCCAGAATTTGGCTCCAAAATATGGCTCAGGCCTCGAAATTGGGATGTTTGGAATATTTTGAAAACTGCAGGGAGGTTTGGGACAAATTTGACCAAACGCCACTTTCAGTACTTGGCATATGTTGGTAATAAAAATTCGTAATTTCAAACTGCGAATACGTGCAGAGAGCCAGAATTTGGCTCCAAAATATGGCTCAGGCCTCGAAATTGGGATGTTTGGAATATTTTGAAAACTGCAGGGAGGTTTGGGACAAATTTGACCAAACGCCACTTTCAATACTTGACATATGTTGAGTATATATATTCGTAATTTCAAACTGCGAACACGTTCAGAGAGCCAGAATTTGGCTCCAAAATATGGCTCATGCCTCGAAATTGGGATGTTTGGGATATTTTGAAAATTGCAGGGGGGGTTTGGGACAAATGTAACCAAATGCCGCTTTCAGTACTTGGCATATGTTGGGTATAAAAAATTCGTAATTTCAGACAGCGAATACGTGCAGAGAGCCAGAATTTGGCTCCAAAATATGGCTCAGGCCTCGAAATTGGGATATTTGGGATATTTCGAAAACTCCAGGGGAGTTTGTGCGAAATGTGACTCACTGCCACTTCCAAGACTTGGCATATGTTGGGTATAAAATGTCGTAATTTCAAACCGCGAATACGTACATAGAACCAGAATTTGGCTCCAAAATATGGCTCAGTCCTCGAAATTGCGATGTTTGGGATATTTTGAAATCTGCAGGGGGATTTGGGACAAATGTGACCAAACGCCGCTTTCAGTACTTGGTATATGTTGGGTAAAAAAAAAATCGTAATTTCAAACTGCGAATACGTGCATAGAGCCAGAATTTGGCTCCAAAATATGGCTCAGGCCTCGAAATTGGGATTTTTGGGATATTTTGAAAACTGCAGGGTGGATTGAGACAAATGTGACCAAACGCCGCTTTCAGTACTTGGCATATGTTGGGTATAAAAAAGTGGTAATTTCAAACTGCGAATACGTGCAGAGAGCCAGAATATAGCTCCAAACTATGGCTCAGGCCTCAAAATTGGGATGTTTGGAATATTTTGAAAACTGCAGGGGAGTTTGTGCAAAATGTGACTCACTGCCGCTTTCAAGACTTGGCATATGTTGGGTATAAAATGTCGTAATTTCAAAAACCGAATACGTGCAGAGAGTCAAAATTTGGCTCCAAAATATGGTTCATGCCTCGAAATTGGGATGTTTGGGATATTTTGAAAACTGTAGGGTGGATTGAGACAAATGTGACCAAACGCTGCTTTCAGTACTTTGCATATGTTGGGTATACAAATTCGTAATTTCAAACTTCGAATACGTGCAGAGAGCCAGAGTTTGGCTCCAAAATATGGCTTACGCCTCGAAATTGGGATGTTTGGGATATTTTGAAAACTGCAGGGAGGTTTGGGACAAATTTGACCAAACGCCACTTTCAGTACTTGGCATATGTTGGGTATACAAATTCGTAATTTCAAACTTCGAATACGTGCAGAGAGCCAGAGTTTGGCTCCAAAATATGGCTCACGCCTCGAAATTGGGATGTTTGGGATATTTTGAAAACTGCAGGGGAGTTTGTGCAAAATGTGACTCACTGCCGCTTTCAGTACTTGGCATATGTTGGGTATAAAAATCGTAATATCAAACTGCGAATACGTGCAGAGAGCCTGAATTTGGCTCCAAAATATGGCTCAGGCCTCGATATTGTGATGTTTGGGATATTTTGAAAACTGCAGGGATGTTTGGGACAAATGTAACCAAACGCCACTTTCAGTACTTGGCATATGTTGGGTATAAGAAATTCGTAATTTCATACTGCGAATACGTGCAGAGAGCGAGAATTTGGCTCCAAAATATGGCTCAGGCCTCGAAATTGGGATATTTGGGATATTTCGAAAACTGCAGGGGAGTTTGGGCGAAATGTGACTCACTGCCGCTTTCAGGACTTGGCATATGTTGGGAATATAAATTTGTAATTTCAAACTGCGAATACGTGCAGAGAGCCAGAATTTGGCTCCAAAATATGGCTCATGCCTCGAAATTAGGATGTTTGGGATATTTTGAAAACTGCAGGGAGGTGTGAGACAAATGTGACCAAATTCCACTCTCAGTACTTGGCATATGTTGGGTATAAAAAGTCGTAATTTCAAACTTCGAATACGTGCAAAGAGCCAGAATTTGGCTCCAAAATATGGCTCAGACCTCGAAAATTTGATATTTGGGATATTTCGAAAACTCCAGGGGAGTTTGTGCGAAATGTGACTCACTGCCGCTTTCAAGACTTGGCATATGTTGGGTATAAAATGACGTAATTTCCAAAACCGAATACGTGCAGAGAGCTAGAATTTGGGTCCCAAATATGGCTCATGCCTCGAAATTGGGATGTTTGGGATATTTTGAAAACTGCAGGGATGTTTGGGACAAATGTGACCAAACGCCACTTTCAGTCCTTGGCTTATGTTGGGTATAAAAAGTCGTAATTTCAAACTTCGAATACGTGAAGAGAGCCAGAATTTGGCTCCAAAATATGGCTCATGCCTCGAAATTGGGATGTTTGGGATATTTTGAAAACTGCAGGGGGGTTTGGGACAAATGTAACCAAATGCCGCTTTCAGTACTTGGAATATGTTGGGTATAAAAAAGTCGTAATTTCAGACAGCGAATACGTGCAGAGAGCCAGAATTTGGCTCCAAAATATGGCTCAGGCCTCGAAATTGGGATATTTGGGATATTTCGAAAACTCCAGGGGAGTTTGTGCGAAATGTGACTCACTGCCACTTCCAAGACTTGGCATATGTTGGGTATAAAATGTCGTAATTTCAAACCGCGAATACGTACATAGAACCAGAATTTGGCTCCAAAATATGGCTCAGTCCTCGAAATTGCGATGTTTGGGATATTTTGAAATCTGCAGGGGGATTTGGGACAAATGTGACCAAACGCCGCTTTCAGTACTTGGTATATGTTGGGTAAAAAAAAGTCGTAATTTCAAACTGCGAATACGTGCATAGAGCCAGAATTTGGCTCCAAAATATGGCTCAGGCCTCGAAATTGGGATGTTTGGAATATTTTGAAAACTGCAGGGAGGTTTGGGACAAATTTGACCAAACGCCACTTTCAATACTTTACATATGTTGAGTATATATATTCGTAATTTCAAACTGCGAACACGTTCAGAGAGCCAGAATTTGGCTCCAAAATATGGCTCATGCCTCGAAATTTGGATGTTTGGGATATTTTGAAAACTGCAGGGGGGTTTGGGACAAATGTAACCAAATGCCGCTTTCAGTACTTGGCATATGTTGGGTAAAAAAAGTCGTAATTTCAAACAGCGAATACGTGCAGAGAGCCAGAATTTGGCTCCAAAATATGGCTCAGGCCTCGAAATTGGGATATTTGGGATATTTCGAAAACTCCAGGGGAGTTTGTGCGAAATGTGACTCACTGCCACTTGCAAGACTTGGCATATGTTGGGTATAAAATGTCGTAATTTCAAACCGCGAATACGTACATAGAACCAGAATTTGGCTCCAAAATATGGCTCAGTCCTCGAAATTGCGATGTTTGGGATATTTTGAAATCTGCAGGGGGATTTGGGACAAATGTGACCAAACGCCGCTTTCAGTACTTGGTATATGTTGGGTAAAAAAAAATTCGTAATTTCAAACTGCGAATACGTGCATAGAGCCAGAATTTGGCTCCAAAATATGGCTCAGGCCTCGAAATTGGGATGTTTGGGATATTTTGAAAACTGCAGGGTGGATTGAGACAAATGTGACCAAACGCCGCTTTCAGTACTTGGCATATGTTGGGTATAAAAAAGTGGTAATTTCAAACTGCGAATACGTGCAGAGAGCCAGAATATAGCTCCAAAATATGGCTCAGGCCTCAAAATTGGGATGTTTGGAATATTTTGAAAACTGCAGGGGAGTTTGTGCGAAATGTGACTCACTGCCGCTTTCAAGACTTGGCATATGTTCGGTATAAAATGTCGAAATTTCAAAAACCGAATACGTGCAGAGAGCCAAAATTTGGCTCCAAAATATGGTTCATGCCTCGAAATTGGGATGTTTGGGATATTTTGAAAACTGTAGGGTGGATTGAGACAAATGTGACCAAACGCTGCTTTCAGTACTTTGCATATGTTGGGTATACAAATTCGTAATTTCAAACTTCGAATACGTGCAGAGAGCCAGAGTTTGGCTCCAAAATATGGCTCACGCCTCGAAATTGGGATGTTTGGGATATTTTGAAAACTGCAGGGGGTTTGGGACAAATGTGACCAAACGCTGCTTTTAGGACTTATCATATGTTGGGTATAAAAAGTCGTAATTTCAAATTGCGAATACGTGCAGAGAGCCCGAATTTGGCTCCAAAATATTGCTCAGGCCTCGAAATTGGGATATTAGGAATATTTTAAAAATTGCAGGGTGGATTGAGACAAATGTGACCAAACGCCGCTTTCAGTACTTGGCATATGTTGGTAATAAAAATTCGTAATTTCAAACTGCGAATACGTGCAGAGAGCCAGAATTTGGCTCCAAAATATGGCTCAGGCCTCGAAATTGGGATGTTTGGAATATTTTGAAAACTGCAGGGAGGTTTGGGACAAATTTGACCAAACGCCACTTTCAGTACTTGGCATATGTTGGTAAAAAAATTCGTAATTTCAAACTGCGAATACGTGCAGAGAGCCAGAATTTGGCTCCAAAATATGGCTCAGGCCTCGAAATTGGGATGTTTGGAATATTTTGAAAACTGCAGGGAGGTTTGGGACAAATTTGACCAAACGCCACTTTCAATACTTGACATATGTTGAGTATATATTCGTAATTTCAAACTGCGAACACGTTCAGAGAGCCAGAATTTGGCTCCAAAATATGGCTCATGCCTCGAAATTGGGATGTTTGGGATATTTTGAAAACTGCAGGGGGGGTTTGGGACAAATGTAACCAAATGCCGCTTTCAGTACTTGGAATATGTTGGGTATAAAAAGTCGTAATTTCAGACAGCGAATACGTGCAGAGAGCCAGAATTTGGCTCCAAAATATGGCTCAGGCCTCGAAATTGGGATATTTGGGATATTTCGAAAACTCCAGGGAGTTTGTGCGAAATGTGACTCACTGCCACTTCCAAGACTTGGCATATGTTGGGTATAAAATGTCGTAATTTCAAACCGCGAATACGTACATAGAACCAGAATTTGGCTCCAAAATATGGCTCAGTCCTCGAAATTGCGATGTTTGGGATATTTTGAAATCTGCAGGGGGATTTGGGACAAATGTGACCAAACGCCGCTTTCATTACTTGGTATATGTTGGGTAAAAAAAAGTCGTAATTTCAAACTGCGAATACGTGCATAGAGCCAGAATTTGGCTCCAAAATATGGCTCAGGCCTCGAAATTGGGATGTTTGGGATATTTTGAAAACTGCAGGGTGGATTGAGACAAATGTGACCAAACGCCGCTTTCAGTACTTGGCATATGTTGGGTATAAAAAAGTGGTAATTTCAAACTGCGAATACGTGCAGAGAGCCAGAACATAGCTCCAAAATATGGCTCAGGCCTCAAAATTGGGATGTTTGGAATATTTTGAAAACTGCAGGGGAGTTTGTGCGAAATGTGACTCACTGCCGCTTTCAAGACTTGGCATATGTTGGGTATAAAATGTCGTAATTTCAAAAACCGAATACGTGCAGAGAGTCAAAATTTGGCTCCAAAATATGGTTCATGCCTCGAAATTGGGATGTTTGGGATATTTTGAAAACTGTAGGGTGGATTGAGACAAATGTGACCAAACGCTGCTTTCAGTACTTTGCATATGTTGGGTATACAAATTCGTAATTTCAAACTTCGAATACGTGCAGAGAGCCAGAGTTTGGCTCCAAAATATGGCTCACGCCTCGAAATTGGGATGTTTGGGATATTTTGAAAACTGCAGCAAGGTTTGGGACAAATTTGACCAAACGCCACTTTCAGTACTTGGCATATGTTGGGTATACAAATTCGTAATTTCAAACTTCGAATACGTGCAGAGAGCCAGAGTTTGGCTCCAAAATATGGCTCACGCCTCGAAATTGGGATGTTTGGGATATTTTGAAAACTGCAGGGAGTTTGTGCAAAATGTGACTCACTGCCGCTTTCAGTACTTGGCATATGTTGGGTATAAAAATCGTAATATGAAACTGCGAATACGTGCAGAGAGCCTGAATTTGGCTCCAAAATATGGCTCAGGCCTCGATATTGTGATGTTTGGGATATTTTGAAAACTGCAGGGATGTTTGGGACAAATGTAACTAAACGCCACTTTCAGTACTTGGCATATGTTGGGTATAAAAAATTCGTAATTTCATACTGCGAATACGTGCAGAGAGCGAGAATTTGGCTCCAAAATATGGCTCAGGCCTCGAAATTGGGATATTTGGGATATTTCGAAAACTGCAGGGGAGTTTGGGCGAAATGTGACTCACTGCCGCTTTCAGGACTTGGCATATGTTGGGAATATAAATTCGTAATTTCAAACTGCGAATACGTGCAGAGAGCCAGAATTTGGCTCCAAAATATGGCTCATACCTCGAAATTAGGATGTTTGGGATATTTGAAAACTGCAGGGAGGTGTGAGACAAATGTGACCAAATTCCACTCTCAGTACTTGGCATATGTTGGGTATAAAAAGTCGTAATTTCAAACTTCGAATGCGTGCAAAGAGCCAGAATTTGGCTCCAAAATATGGCTCGAACCTCGAAATTTTGATATTTGGGATATTTCGAAAACTCCAGGGGAGTTTGTGCGAAATGTGACTCACTGCCGCTTTCAAGACTTGGCATATGTTGGGTATAAAATGTCGTAATTTCCAAAACCGAATACGTGCAGAGAGCTAGAATTTGGGTCCCAAAAAAAAAAAAATATGGCTCATGCCTCGAAATTGGGATGTTTGGGATATTTTGAAAACTGCAGGGATGTTTGGGACAAATGTGACCAAACGCCACTTTCAGTCCTTGGCATATGTTGGGAATACAAATTCGTAATATCAAACTGCGAATACGTGCAGAGAGCTTGAATTTGGCTCCAAATATGGCTCAGGCCTCGATATTGTGATGTTTGGGATATTTTGAAAACTGCAGGGATGTTTGGGACAAATGTAACCAAACGCCACTTTCAGTACTTGGCATATGTTGGGTATAAAAAATTCGTAATTTCATACTGCGAATACGTGCAGAGAGCGAGAATTTGGCTCCAAAATATGGCTCAGGCCTCGAAATTGGGATATTTGGGATATTTCGAAAACTGCAGGGGAGTTTGGGCGAAATGTGACTCACTGCCGCTTCAGGACTTGGCATATGTTGGGAATATAAATTCGTAATTTCAAACTGCGAATACGTGCAGAGAGTCAGAATTTGGCTCCAAAATATGGCTCATGCCTCGAAATTAGGATGTTTGGGATATTTTGAAAACTGCAGGGAGGTGTGAGACAAATGTGACCAAATTCCACTCTCAGTACTTGGCATATGTTGGGTATAAAAAGTCGTAATTTCAAACTTCGAATACGTGCAAAGAGCCAGAATTTGGCTCCAAAATATGGCTCAGACCTCGAAATTTTGATATTTGGGATATTTCGAAAACTCCAGGGGAGTTTGTGCGAAATGTGACTCACTGCCGCTTTCAAGACTTGGCATATGTTGGGTATATAAATTCGTAATTTCAAACTGCGAATACGTGTAGAGAGCCAGAATTTGGCTCCAAAATATGGCTAATGCCTCGAAATTGGGATGTTTGGGATGTTTTGAAAACTGCAGGGAGGTTGGGACAAATGTGACCAAATGCCACTTTCAGTACTTGGATATGTTGGGTAAAAAAAGTCGTAATTTCAAATTGCGAAAACGTGCAGAGAGCCAGAATTTGGCTCCAAATTGGGATATTTGGGATATTTCGAAAACTGCAGGGGAGATTGTGCGAAATGTGACTCACTACCGCTTTCAGGACTTGGCATATGTTGGGTATTAAAATTCGTAATTTAAAACTGCGAATACGTGCTGAGAGCCAGAATTTGGCTCCAAAATATGGCTCATGTCTCGAAATTGGGATGTTTGGGATATTTTGAAAACTGCAGGGAGGTTTGGGACAAATGTGACCAAACGCCACTTTCAGTCCTTGTCTTATGTTGGGTAAAAAAGTCGTAATTTCAAACTTCGAATACGTGAAGAGAGCCAGAATTTGGCTCCAAAATATGGCTCAGGCCTCAAAATTGGGATATTTGGGATATTTTGAAAACTGCAGGGGAGTTTGTGCGAAATGTGACTCACTGCCGCTTTCAGGACTTTGCATATGTTGGGTATAAAATGAAGTAATTTCAAACTGAGTATACGTGCATAGAGCCAGAATTTGGCTCCAAGATATTGCTCAGTCCTCGAAATTGGGATGTTTGGGATATTTTGAAAACTGCAGGGGGGTTTGGGACAAATATGACCAAACGCCGAATTCAGAACTTGGCATATGTTGGGTATAAAAAGTCGTAATTTCAAACTGCGAATACGTGAAGAGAGCTTGAATTTGGCTCCAAAATATGGCCCAGGCCTCGAAAGAGGGATGTTTGGGATATTTTGAAAACTGCAGGGGTGGTTTTGGACAAATGTGACCAAACGTCGCGTTCAGTACTTGGCATATGTTGGGTATAAAAAAGTTGTAATTTCACACTGCGAATACGTGCAGAGAGCCAAAATTTGGCTCCAAAATATGGCTCAGGCCTCGAAATTGGGAAATGGGATATTTCGAAAACTCCAGGGGAGTTTGTACGAAATGTGACTCACTGCCGCTTTCAAGACTTGGCATATGTTGGGTATAAAATGTCGTAATTTCAATACGCGAATACGTGCATAGAGCCAGAATTTGGCTCCAAAATATTGCTCAGGTTTCGAAATTGGGATGTTCGGGATTTTGAAAAATGCAGGGGGGTTTGGGACAAATGTGACCAAACGCTGCTTTTAGACTTATCATATGTTGGGTATAAAAAGTCGTAATTTCAAATTGCGAATACGTGCAGAGAGCCCGAATTTGGCTCCAAAATATTGCTCAGGCCTCGAAATTGGGAAATTAGGAATATTTTAAAAATTGCAGGTGGATTGAGACAAATGTGACCAAAAGCCGCTTTCAGTACTTGGCATATGTTGCGTATAAAAAAGTGGTAATATCAAACTGCGATTACGTGCAGAGAGCCAGAATTTGGCTCCAAAATATTGCTCAGGCCTCGAAATTGGAATATTTGGGATATTTTGAAAGCTGCAAGGAGGTTTGGGACAAATTTGACCAAACGCCACTTTCAATACTTGACATATGTTGAGTATATATATTCGTAATTTCAAACTGCGAACACGTTCAGAGAGCCAGAATTTGGCTCCAAAATATGGCTCATGCCTCGAAATTTGGATGTTTGGGATATTTTGAAAACTGCAGGGGGGGTTTGGGACAAATGTAACCAAATGCCGCTTTCAGTACTTGGCATATGTTGGGTATAAAAAAGTCGTAATTTCAAACAGCGAATAAGTGCAGAGAGCCAGAATTTGGCTCCAAAATATGGCTCAGGCCTCGAAATTGGGATATTTGGGATATTTCGAAAACTCCAGGGGAGTTTGTGCGAAATGTGACTCACTGCCACTTGCAAGACTTGGCATATGTTGGGTATAAAATGTCGTAATTTCAAACCGCGAATACGTACATAGAACCAGAATTTGGCTCCAAAATATGGCTCAGTCCTCGAAATTGCGATGTTTGGGATATTTTGAAATCTGCAGGGGGATTTGGGACAAATGTGACCAAACGCCGCTTTCAGTACTTGGTATATGTTGGCTAAAAAAAAAGTCGTAATTTCAAACTGCGAATACGTGCATAGAGCCAGAATTTGGCTCCAAAATATGGCTCAGGCCTCGAAATTGGGATGTTTGGGATATTTTGAAAACTGCAGGGTGGATTGAGACAAATGTGACCAAACGCCGCTTTCAGTACTTGGCATATGTTGGGTATAAAAAAGTGGTAATTTCAAACTGCGAATACGTGCAGAGAGCCAGAATATAGCTCCAAAATATGGCTCAGGCCTCAAAATTGGGATGTTTGGAATATTTTGAAAACTGCAGGGGAGTTTGTGCGAAATGTGACTCACTGCCGCTTTCAAGACTTGGCATATGTTCGGTATAAAATGTCGAAATTTCAAAAACCGAATACGTGCAGAGAGCCAAAATTTGGCTCCAAAATATGGTTCATGCCTCGAAATTGGGATGTTTGGGATATTTTGAAAACTGTAGGGTGGATTGAGACAAATGTGACCAAACGCTGCTTTCAGTACTTTGCATATGTTGGGTATACAAATTCGTAATTTCAAACTTCGAATACGTGCAGAGAGCCAGAGTTTGGCTCCAAAATATGGCTCACGCCTCGAAATTGGGATGTTTGGGATATTTTGAAAACTGCAGGGAGGTTTGGGACAAATTTGACCAAACGCCACTTTCAGTACTTGGCATATGTTGGGTATACAAATTCGTAATTTCAAACTTCGAATACGTGCAGAGAGCCAGAGTTTGGCTCCAAAATATGGCTCACGCCTCGAAATTGGGATGTTTGGGATATTTTGAAAACTGCAGGGGGGTTTGGGACAAATGTGACCAAACGCTGCTTTTAGGACTTATCATATGTTGGGTATAAAAAGTCGTAATTTCAAATTGCGAATACGTGCAGAGAGCCCGAATTTGGCTCCAAAATATTGCTCAGGCCTCGAAATTGGGATATTAGGAATATTTTAAAAATTGCAGGGTGGATTGAGACAAATGTGACCAAACGCCGCTTTCAGTACTTGGCATATGTTGCGTATAAAAAAGTGGTAATATCAAACTGCGATTACGTGCAGAGAGCCAGAATTTGGCTCCAAAATATTGCTCCGGCCTCGAAATTGGAATATTTGGGATATTTTGAAAGCTGCAAGGAGGTTTGGGACAAATTTGACCAAACGCCACTTTCAGTACTTGGCATATGTTGGTAATAAAAATTCGTAATTTCAAACTGCGAATACGTGCAGAGAGCCAGAATTTGGCTCCAAAATATGGCTCAGGCCTCGAAATTGGGATGTTTGGAATATTTTGAAAACTGCAGGGAGGTTTGGGACAAATTTGACCAAACGCCAATTTTAATACTTGACATATGTTGAGTATATATATTCGTAATTTCAAACTGCGAACACGTTCAGAGAGCCAGAATTTGGCTCCAAAATATGGCTCATGCCTCGAAATTGGGATGTTTGGGATATTTTGAAAACTGCAGGGGGGTTTGGGACAAATGTAACCAAATGCCGCTTTCAGTACTTGGCATATGTTGGGTATAAAAAAGTCGTAATTTCAGACAGCGAATACGTGCAGAGAGCCAGAATTTGGCTCCAAAATATGGCTCAGGCCTAGAAATTGGGATATTTGGGATATTTCGAAAACTCCAGGGGAGTTTGTGCGAAATGTGACTCACTGCCACTTCCAAGACTTGGCATATGTTGGGTATAAAATGTCGTAATTTCAAACCGCGAATACGTACATAGAACCAGAATTTGGCTCCAAAATATGGCTCAGTCCTCGAAATTGCGATGTTTGGGATATTTTGAAATCTGCAGGGGGATTTGGGACAAATGTGACCAAACGCCGCTTTCAGTACTTGGTATATGTTGGGTAAAAAAAAAGTCGTAATTTCAAACTGCGAATACGTGCATAGAGCCAGAATTTGGCTCCAAAATATGGCTCAGGCCTCGAAATTGGGATGTTTGGGATATTTTGAAAACTGCAGGGTGGATTGAGACAAATCTGACCAAACGCCGCTTTCAGTACTTGGCATACGTTGGGTATAAAAAATTGGTAATTTCAAACTGCGAATACGTGCAGAGAGCCAGAATATAGCTCCAAAATATGGCTCAGGCCTCAAAATTGGGATGTTTGGAATATTTTGAAAACTGCAGGGGAGTTTGTGCGAAATGTGACTCACTGCCGCTTTCAAGACTTGGCATATGTTGGGTATAAAATGTCGTAATTTTAAAAACCGAATACGTGCAGAGAGTCAAAATTTGGCTCCAAAATATGGTTCATGCCTCGAAATTGGGATGTTTGGGATATTTTGAAAACTGTAGGGTGGATTGAGACAAATGTGACCAAACGCTGCTTTCAGTACTTTGCATATGTTGGGTATACAAATTCGTAATTTCAAACTTCGAATACGTGCAGAGAGCCAGAGTTTGGCTCCAAAATATGGCTCAGGCCTCGATATTGTGATGTTTGGGATATTTTGAAAACGGCAGGGATGTTTGGGACAAATGTAACCAAACGCCACTTTCAGTACTTGGCATATGTTGGGTATAAAAAATTCGTAATTTCATACTGCGAATACGTGCAGAGAGCGAGAATTTGGCTCCAAAATATGGCTCAGGCCTCGAAATTGGGATATTTGGGATATTTCGAAAACTGCAGGGGAGTTTGGGCGAAATGTGACTCACTGCCGCTTTCAGGACTTGGCATATGTTGGGAATATAAATTCGTAATTTCAAACTGCGAATACGTGCAGAGAGCCAGAATTTGGCTCCAAAATATGGCTCATGCCTCGAAATTAGGATGTTTGGGATATTTTGAAAACTGCAGGGAGGTGTGAGACAAATGTGACCAAATTCCTCTCTCAGTACTTGGCATATGTTGGGTATAAAAAGTCGTAATTTCAAACTTCGAATACGTGCAAAGAGCCAGAATTTGGCTCCAAAATATGGCTCAGACCTCGAAATTTTGATATTTGGGATATTTCGAAAACTCCAGGGGAGTTTGTGCGAAATGTGACTCACTGCCGCTTTCAAGACTTGGCATATGTTGGGTATAAAATGTCGTAATTTCCAAAACCGAATACGTGCAGAGAGGTAGAATTTGGGTCTCAAATACGGCTCATGCCTCGAAATTGGGATGTTTGGGATATTTTGAAAACTGCAGGGATGTTTGGGACAAATGTGACCAAACGCCACTTTCAGTCCTTGGCTTATGTTGGGTATAAAAAGTCGTAATTTCAAACTGCGAACACGTTCAGAGAGCCAGAATTTGGCTCCAAAATATGGCTCATGCCTCGAAATTGGGATGTTTGGGATATTTTGAAAACTGCAGGGGGGGTTTGGGACAAATGTAACCAAATGCCGCTTTCAGTACTTGGCATATGTTGGGTATAAAAAAGTCGTAATTTCAGACAGCGAATACGTGCAGAGAGCCAGAATTTGGCTCCAAAATATGGCTCAGGCCTAGAAATTGGGATATTTGGGATATTTCGAAAACTCCAGGGGAGTTTGTGCGAAATGTGACTCACTGCCACTTCCAAGACTTGGCATATGTTGGGTATAAAATGTCGTAATTTCAAACCGCGAATACGTACATAGAACCAGAATTTGGCTCCAAAATATGGCTCAGTCCTCGAAATTGCGATGTTTGGGATATTTTGAAATCTGCAGGGGGATTTGGGACAAATGTGACCAAACGCCGCTTTCAGTACTTGGTATATGTTGGGTAAAAAAAAGTCGTAATTTCAAACTGCGAATACGTGCATAGAGCCAGAATTTGGCTCCAAAATATGGCTCAGGCCTCGAAATTGGGATGTTTGGGATATTTTGAAAACTGCAGGGTGGATTGAGACAAATCTGACCAAACGCCGCTTTCAGTACTTGGCATATGTTGGGTATAAAAAATTGGTAATTTCAAACTGCGAATACGTGCAGAGAGCCAGAATATAGCTCCAAAATATGGCTCAGGCCTCAAAATTGGGATGTTTGGAATATTTTGAAAACTGCAGGGGAGTTTGTGCGAAATGTGACTCACTGCCGCTTTCAAGACTTGGCATATGTTGGGTATAAAATGTCGTAATTTTTAAAACCGAATACGTGCAGAGAGTCAAAATTTGGCTCCAAAATATGGTTCATGCCTCGAAATTGGGATGTTTGGGATATTTTGAAAACTGTAGGGTGGATTGAGACAAATGTGACCAAACGCTGCTTTCAGTACTTTGCATATGTTGGGTATACAAATTCGTAATTTCAAACTTCGAATACGTGCAGAGAGCCAGAGTTTGGCTCCAAAATATGGCTCAGGCCTCGATATTGTGATGTTTGGGATATTTTGAAAACGGCAGGGATGTTTGGGACAAATGTAACCAAACGCCACTTTCAGTACTTGGCATATGTTGGGTATAAAAAATTCGTAATTTCATACTGCGAATACGTGCAGAGAGCGAGAATTTGGCTCCAAAATATGGCTCAGGCCTCGAAATTGGGATATTTGGGATATTTCGAAAACTGCAGGGGAGTTTGGGCGAAATGTGACTCACTGCCGCTTTCAGGACTTGGCATATGTTGGGAATATAAATTCGTAATTTCAAACTGCGAATACGTGCAGAGAGCCAGAATTTGGCTCCAAAATATGGCTCAGGCCTCGAAATTGGGATATTTGGGATATTTCGAAAACTCCAAGGGAGTTTGTGCGAAATGTGACTCAATGCCACTTCCAAGACTTGGCATATGTTGAGTATAAAATGTCGTAATTTCAAACCGCGAATACGTAAATAGAACCAGAATTTGGCTCCAAAATATGGCTCAGTCCTCGAAATTGCGATGTTTGGGATATTTTGAAATCTGCAGGGGGATTTGGGACAAATGTGACCAAACGCCGCTTTCAGTACTTGGTATATGTTGGGTAAAAAAAAAGTCGTAATTTCAAACTGCGAATACGTGCATAGAGCCAGAATTTGGCTCCAAAATATGGCTCAGGCCTCGAAATTGGGATGTTTGGGATATTTTGAAAACTGCAGGGTGGATCGAGACAAATGTGACCAAACGCCGCTTTCAGTACTTGGCATATGTTGGGTATAAAAAAGTGGTAATTTCAAACTGCGAATACGTGCAGAGAGCCAGAATATAGCTCCAAAATATGGCTCAGGCCTCAAAATTGGGATGTTTGGAATATTTTGAAAACTGCAGGGGAGTTTGTGTGAAATGTGACTCACTGCCGCTTTCAAGACTTGGCATATGTTGGGTATAAAATGTCGTAATTTCAAAAACCGAATACGTGCAGAGAGTCAAAATTTGGCTCCAAAATATGGTTCATGCCTCGAAATTGGGATGTTTGGGATATTTTGAAAACTGTAGGGTGGATTGAGACAAATGTGACCAAACGCTGCTTTCAGTACTTTGCATATGTTGGGTATACAAATTCGTAATTTCAAACTTCGAATACGTGCAGAGAGCCAGAGTTTGGCTCCAAAATATGGCTCACGCCTCGAAATTGGGATGTTTGGGATATTTTGAAAACTGCAGGGAGGTTTGGGACAAATTTGACCAAACGCCACTTTCAGTACTTGGCATATGTTGGGTATACAAATTCGTAATTTCAAACTTCGAATACGTGCAGAGAGCCAGAGTTTGGCTCCAAAATATGGCTCACGCCTCGAAATTGGGATGTTTGGGATATTTTGAAAACTGCAGGGGAGTTTGTGCAAAATGTGACTCACTGCCGCTTTCAGTACTTGGCATATGTTGGGTATAAAAATCGTAATATCAAACTGCGAATACGTGCAGAGAGCCTGAATTTGGCTCCAAAATATGGCTCAGGCCTCGATATTGTGATGTTTGGGATATTTTGAAAACTGCAGGGATGTTTGGGACAAATGTAACCAAACGCCACTTTCAGTACTTGGCATATGTTGGGTATAAAAAATTCGTAATTTCATACTGCGAATACGTGCAGAGAGCGAGAATTTGGCTCCAAAATATGGCTCAGGCCTCGAAATTGGGATATTTGGGATATTTCGAAAACTGCAGGGGAGTTTGTGCGAAATGTGACTCATTGCCGCTTTCAGGACTTGGCATATGTTGGGAATATAAATTCGTAATTTCAAACTGCGAATACGTGCAGAGAGCCAGAATTTGGCTCCAAAATATGGCTCATGCCTCGAAATTAGGATGTTTGGGATATTTTGAAAACTGCAGGGAGGTGTGAGACAAATGTGACCAAATTCCACTCTCAGTACTTGGCATATGTTGGGTATAAAAAGTCGTAATTTCAAACTTCGAATACGTGCAAAGAGCCAGAATTTGGCTCCAAAATATGGCTCAGACCACGAAATTTTGATATTTGGGATATTTCGAAAACTCCAGGGGAGTTTGTGCGAAATGTGACTCACTGCCGCTTTCAAGACTTGGCATATGTTGGGTATAAAATGTCGTAATTTCCAAAACCGAATACGTGCAGAGAGCTAGAATTTGGGTCCCAAATATGGCTCATGCCTCGAAATTGGGATGTTTGGGATATTTTGAAAACTGCAGGGATGTTTGGGACAAATGTGACCAAACGCCACTTTCAGTCCTTGGCTTATGTTGGGTATAAAAAGTCGTAATTTCAAACTTCGAATACGTGAAGAGAGCCAGAATTTGGCTCCAAAATATGGCTCATGCCTCGAAATTGGGATGTTTGGGATATTTTGAAAACTGCAGGGGAGGTTTGGGACAAATGTAACCAAATGCCGCTTTCAGTACTTGGCATATGTTGGGTATCAAAAAGTCGTAATTTCAGACAGCGAATACGTGCAGAGAGCCAGAATTTGGCTCCAAAATATGGCTCAGGCCTCGAAATTGGGATATTTGGGATATTTCGAAAACTCCAGGGGAGTTTGTGCGAAATGTGACTCACTGCCACTTCCAAGACTTGGCATATGTTGGGTATAAAATGTCGTAATTTCAAACCGCGAATACGTACATAGAACCAGAATTTGGCTCCAAAATATGGCTCATGCCTCGAAATTGGGATGTTTGGGATATTTTGAAAACTGCAGGGATGTTTGGGACAAATGTGACCAAACGCCACTTTCAGTCCTTGGCTTATGTTGGGTATAAAAAGTCGTAATTTCAAACTTCGAATACGTGAAGAGAGCCAGAATTTGGCTCCATAATATGGCTCAGGCCTCGATATTCTGATGTTTGGGATATTTTGAAAACTGCAGGGAGGTTTGGGACAAATTTGATCAAACGCCACTTTCAGTACTTGGCATATGTTGGGTATACAAATTCGTAATTTCAAACTTCGAATACGTGCAGAGAGCCAGAGTTTGGCTCCAAAATATGGCTCAGGCCTCAAAATTTGGATATTTGGGATATTTCGAAAACTGCAGGGGAGTTTGTGCGAAATGTGACTCACTGCCGCTTTCAGGACTTGGCATGTGTTGGGTATAAAACGAAGTAATTTCAAACTGCGTATACGTGCATAGAGCCAGAATTTGGCTCCAAAATATTGCTCAGTCCTCGAAATTGGGATGTTTGGGATATTTTGAAAACTGCAGGGGGGTTTGGGACAAATATGACCAAACGCCGAATTCAGAACTTGGCATATGTTGGGTATAAAAAGTCGTAATTTCAAACTGCGAATACGTGAAGAGAGCTTGAATTGGGCTCCAAAATATGGCTCAGGCCTCGAAAGTGGGATGTTTGGGATATTTTGAAAACTGCAGGGGGGGGTTTTGGACAAATGTGACCAAACACCGCGTTCAGTACTTGGTATATGTTGGGTATAAAAAAGTCGTAATTTCAAACTGCGAATACGTGCTGAGAGCCAGAATTTGGCTCCAAAACATGGCTCAGGCATCGAAATTGGGATATTTCGAAAACTGCAGGGGAGTTTGTGCGAAATGTGACTCACTGTTGCTTTTAGGACTTGGCATATGTTGGGTATAAAATGTAGTAATTTCAAAACGCGAATACGTGCATAGAGCCAGAATTTGGCTCCAAAATATGGCTCATGCCTCGAAATTGGGATGTTTGGGATGTTTTGAAAACTGCAGGGAGGTGTGGGACAAATGTGACCAAACGCCACTTTCAGTACTTGGAAAATGTTGGGTAAAAAAAATCGTAATTTCAAATTGCGAATACGTGCAGAGACCCAGAATTTGGCTCCAAAATATGGCTCAGGCCTCAAAATTAGGATATTTGGGATATTTCGAAAACTGCAGGGGAGATTGTGCGAAATGTGACTCACTACCGCTTTCAGGACTTGGCATATGTTGAGTATATAAATTCGAAATTTCAAACTGCGAATACGTGCAGAGAGCCAGAATTTGGCTCCAAAATATGGCTCAGGCCTCAAAATTGGGATATTTGGGATATTTCGAAAACTGCAGGGGAGTTTGGGCGAAATGTGACTCACTGCCGATTTCAGGACTTGGCATATGTTGGGTATAAAATGTCGTAATTTCAAACCGCGAATACGTGCATAGAGCCAGAATTTGGCTCCAAAATATGGCTAAGGCCTCGAAATTGGGATGTTTGGGATATTTTGAAAACTGCAGGCGGGTTTGGGACAAATATGACCAAATGCCGCATTCACAACTTGGCATATGTTGGGTATAAAAAGTCGTAATTTCAAACCGCGAATACGTACATAGAGCCAGAATTTGGCTCCAAAATATGGCTCTGGCTCGAAATTGGAATGTTTGGGATATTTTGAAAACTGCAGGAAGGTTTGGGACAAATGTGACCAAACGCCACTTTCAGTCCTTGGCATATGTTGGGTATACAAATTCGTAATATCAAACAGCAAGTACGTGCAGAGAGCCTGAATTTGGCTCCAAAATATGGCTCAGGCCTCGATATTCTGATGTTTGGGATATTTTGAAAACTGCAGGGAGGTTTGGGACAAATGTAACCAAACGCCGCTTTCAGTACTTGGCATATGTTGGGTATAAAAAATTCGTAATTTCATACTGTGAATACGTGCAGAGAGCCAGAATTTGGCTCCAAAATATGGCTCAGGCCTCGAAATTGGGATATTTGTGATATTTCGAAAACTGTAGGCGAGTTTCTGCAAAATTTGACTCACTGCCGCTTTCAGGACTTGGCATATGTTGGGTATAAAAAGTCTTAATTTCAAACTGCGAATACGTGCATAGCGCCAGAATTTGGCTCCAAAATATTGCTCCGTTCTCGAAATTAGGATGTTTGGGATATTTTGAAAACTGCAGGCGGGTTTGGGACAAATATGACCAAATGCCGCATTCACAACTTGGCATATGTTGGGAATAAAAACTCGTAATTTCAAACTGCGAATACGTGCAGAGAGCTTGAATTTGGCTCCAAAATATGGCTGAGGCCTCGAAAGTGGGATGTTTGGGATATTTTGAAAACTGCAGGGGGGTTTTGGACAAATGTGACCAAACGCCGCGTTCATTACTTGGAATATGTTGGGTATAAAAAAGCCGTAATTTCAAACTGCGAATATGTGCAGAGAGCCAGAATTTGGCTCCAAAATATGGCTCAGGCGTCGAAATTGGGATATTTGGGATATTTCAAAAACTGCAGGGGAGTTTGTGAGAAATGTGATTCACTGCCGCTTTCAAGACGTGGCATATGTTGGGTATAAAATGTCGTAATTTCAAACCGCGAATACGTGCATAGAGCAAGAATTTGGCTCCAAAATATGGCTCAGGCCTCGAAATTGGGATGTTTGGCATATTTTGAAAACTGCAGGGGGTGTTTGAGACAAATGTGACCAAACGCCGCTTTCAATACTTGGTATATGTTGGGTATAAAATGTCGTAATTTCAAACCGCGAATACGTGTATAGAGCCAGAATTTGGCTCCAAAATAGGGCTAAGGCCTCGTAATTGGGATGTTTGGGATATTTTGAAAACTGCAGTGGGGGTTTTAGACAAATGTGACCAAACGCCGCTTTCAGTACTTGGCATATGTTGGGTATAAAAAAGTCGTAATTTCAAACTGCGAATATGTGCAGAGAGCCAGAATTTGGCTCCAAAATATGGATCAGACCTCGAAATTTTGATATTTGGGATACTTCGAAAACTCCAGGGGAGTTTGTGCGAAATGTGACTCACTGCCGCTTACAAGACTTGGCATATGTTGGGTATAAAATGTCGTAATTTCAAACCGCGAATACGTGCATAGGGCCAGAATTTGGCTCCAAAATATGGCTCAGGCCTCGAAATTGGGATGTTTGGGATATTTTGAAAACTGCAGGAAGGTTTGGGACAAATGTGACCAAACGCCACTTTCAGTCCTTGGCATATGTTGGGTATACAAATTCGTAATATCAAACTGCAAGTACGTGCAGAGAGCCTGAATTTGGCTCCAAAATATTGCTCAGGCCTCGATATTCTGATGTTTGGGATATTTTGAAAACTGCAGGGAGGTTTGGGACAAATGTAACCAAACGCCGCTTTCAGTACTTGGCATATGTTGGGTATAAAAAATTCGTAATTTCATACTGGGAATACGTGCAGAGAGCCAGAATTTGGCTCCAAAATATGGCTCAGGCCTCGAAATTGGGATATTTGGGATATTTCGAAAACTGTAGGCGAGTTTCTGCAAAATTTGACTCACTGCCGCTTTCAGGACTTGGCATATATTGGGTATAAAAAGTCTTAATTTCAAACTGCGAATACGTGCATAGCGCCAGAATTTGGCTCCAAAATATTGCTCCGTTCTCGAAATTAGGATGTTTGGGATATTTTGAAAACTGCAGGCGGGTTTGGGACAAATGTGACCAAACGCCGCTTGCAGTACTTGGTATATGTTGAGTAAAAAAAATCGTAATTTCAAACTGCGAATACGTGCATAGAGCCAGAATTTGGCTCCAAAATCTGGCTCAGGCCTCGAAATTGGGATGTTTGGGACAAATGTGACCAAACGCCACTTTCAGTCCTTAGCATATGTTGGGTATAAAAAGTCGTAATTTCAAACTTCGAATACGTGAAGAGAGCCAGAATTTGGCACCAAAATATGGCTCAGGCCTCAAAATTGGGATATTTGGGATATTTCGAAAACTGCAGGGGAGTTTGTGCAAAATGTGACTCACTGACGCATTCAGGACTAGGCATATGTTGGGTATAAAATGTTGTAATTTCAAACCGCGAATACGTGCATAGAGCCAGAATTTGGCTCCAAAATATGGCTCTGGCCTCGAAATTGGGATGTTTGGGATATTTTGAAAACTGCAGGGAGGTTTGGGACAAATGTGACCAAACGCCACTTTCAGTCCTTGGCATATGTTGGATATACAAATTCGTAATATCACACTGCGAATACGTGCAGAGAGTTTGAATTTGGCTCCAAAATATGGCTCTGGCCTCGAAATTGGGATGTTTGGGATATTTTGAAAACTGCAGGGAGGTTTGGGACAAATGTAACCAAACGCCGCTTTCAGTACTTGGCATATGTTGGGTATAAAAAGTCGTAATTTCAAACTGCGAATACGTGCAGAGAGCCAGAATTTGGCTCCAAAATATGGCTCATGCCTCGAAATTAGGATGTTTGGGATATTTTGAAAACTGCAGGGAGGTGTGAGACAAATGTGACCAAATTCCACTCTCAGTACTTGGCATATGTTGGGTATAAAAAGTCGTAATTTCAAACTTCGAATACGTGCAAAGAGCAAGAATTTGGCTCCAAAAATATGGCTCAGACCTCGAAATTTTGATTTATGGGATATTTCGAAAACTCCAGGGGAGTTTGTGCGAAATGTGACTCACTGCTGCTTTCAAGACGTGGCATATGTTGGGTATAAAATGTCGTAATTTCCAAAACCGAATACGTGCAGAGAGCTAGAATTTGGGTCCAAAATATGGCTCATGCCTCGAAATTGGGATGTTTGGGATATTTTGAAAACTGCAGGGATGTTTGGGACAAATGTGATCAAACGCCACTTTCAGTCCATGGCATATGTTGGGTACAAAAAGTCGTAATTTCAATCTTCGAATACGTGAAGAGAGCCAGAATTTGGCTCCAAAATATGGCTCAGGCCTCAAAATTGGGATATTTGGGATATTTCGAAAACTGCAGGGGAGTTTGTGCGAAATGTGACTCACTGCCGCTTTCAGGACTTGGCATTTGTTGGGTATAAAAAGTCTTAATTTCAAACTGCGAATACGTGCATAGCGCCAGAATTTGGCTCCAAAATATTGCTCCGTTCTCGAAATTAGGATGTTTGGGATATTTTGAAAACTGCAGGCGGGTTTGGGACAAATATGACCAAATGCCGCATTCACAACTAGGCATATGTTGGGTATAAAAAGTCGTAATTTCAAACCGCGAATACGTGCATAGAGCCAGAATTTGGCTCCAAAATATGGCTCTGGCCTCGAAATTGGAATGTTTGGGATATTTTGAAAACTGCAGATAGGTTTGGGACAAATGAGACCAAACGCCACTTTCAGTCCTTGGCATATGTTGGGTATACAAATTCGTAATATCAAACTGCAAGTACGTGCAGAGAGCTTGAATTTGGCTCCAAAATATGGCTCAGGCCTCGATATTCTGATGTTTGGGATATTTTGAAAACTGCAGGGAGGTTTGGGACAAATGTAACCAAACGCCGCTTTCAGTACTTGGCATATGTTGGGTATAAAAAATTCGTAATTTCATACTGCGAATACGTGCAGAGAGCCAGAATTTGGCTCCAAAATATGGCTCAGGCCTCGAAATTGGGATATTTGGGATATTTCGAAAACTGTAGGCGAGTTTCTGCAAAATTTGACTCACTGCCGCTTTCAGGACTTGGCATATGTTGGGTATAAAAAGTCTTAATTTCAAACTGCGAATACGTGCATAGCGCCAGAATTTGGCTCCAAAATATTGCTCCGTTCTCGAAATTAGGATGTTTGGGATATTTGGAAAACTGCAGGCGGGTTTGGGACAAATATGACCAAATGCCGCATTCACAACTTGGCATATGTTGGGTATAAAAACTCGTAATTTCAAACTGCGAATACGTGCAGAGAGCTTGAATTTGGCTCCAAAATATGGCTGAGGCCTCGAAAGTGGGATGTTTGGGATATTTTGAAAACTGCAGGGGGGTTTTGGACAAATGTGACCAAACGCCGCGTTCAGTACTTGGCATATGTTGGGTATAAAAAAGCCGTAATTTCAAACTGCGAATATGTGCAGAGAGCCAGAATTTGGCTCCAAAATATGGCTCAGGCCTCGAAATTGGGATATTTGGGATATTTCGAAAACTGCAGGGGAGTTTGTGAGAAATGTGATTCACTGCCGCTTTCAAGACGTGGCATATGTTGGGTATAAAATATCGTAATTTCAAACCGCGAATACGTGCATAGAGCAAGAATTCGGCTCCAAAATATGGCTCAGGCCTCGAAATTGGGATGTTTGGGATATTTTGAAAACTGCAGGGGGGGTTTGGGACAAATGTGACCAAACGCCGCTTTCAATACTTGGTATATGTTGGGTATTAAATGTCGTAATTTCAAACCGCGAATACGTGTATAGAGCCAGAATTTGGCTCCAAAATATGGCTAAGGCATCGTAATTGGGATGTTTGGGATATTTTGAAAACTGCAGGGGGGGTTTGAGACAAATGTGACCAAACGCCGCGTTCAGTACTTGGCATATGTTTGGTATAAAAAAGTCGTAATTTCAAACTGCGAATATGTGCAGAGAGCCAGAATTTGGCTCCAAAATATGGATCAGACCTCGAAATTTTGATATTTGGGATACTTCGAAAACTCCAGGGGAGTTTGTGCGAAATGTGACTCACTGCCGCTTACAAGATTTGGCATATGTTGGGTATAAAATGTCGTAATTTCAAACCGCGAATACGTGCATAGGGCCAGAATTTGGCTCCAAAATATGGCTCAGGCCTCGAAATTGGGATGTTTGGGATATTTTGAAAACTGCAGGTGGGTTTGGGACAAATGTGACCAAACGCCGCTTTCAGTACTTGGTATATGTTGAGTAAAAAAAATCGTAATTTCAAACTGCGAATACGTGCATAGAGCCACAATTTGGCTCCAAAATAAGGCTCAGGCCTCGAAATTGGGATGTTTGGGATATTTTGAAAACTGCAGGGGAGTTTGTGCGAAATGTGACTCACTGCCGCTTTCAGGACTTGGCATATGTTGGGTATAAAATATCGTAATTTCCAAAACCGAATCCGTGCAGAGAGCTAGAATTTGGCTCCAAAATATGGCTCATGCCTCGAAATTGGGATGTTTGGGACAAATGTGACCAAACACCACTTTCAGTCCTTAGCATATGTTGGGTATAAAAAGTCGTAATTTCAAACTTCGAATACGTGAAGAGAGCCAGAATTTGGCACCAAAATATGGCTCAGGCCTCAAAATTAGGATATTTGGGATATTTCGAAAACTGCAGGGGAGTTTGTGCAAAATGTGACTCACTGACGCATTCAGGACTTGGCATATGTTGGGTATAAAATGTTGTAATTTCAAACCGCGAATAAGTGCATAGAGCCAGAATTTGGCTCCAAAATATGGCTCTGGCCTCGAAATTGGGATGTTTGGGATATTTTGAAAACTGCAGGGAGGTTTGAGACAAATGTGACCAAACGCCACTTTCAGTCCTTGGCATTGTTGGGTATACAAATTCGTAATATCACACTGCGAATACGTGCAGAGAGCCTGAATTTGGCTCCAAAAATGGCTCAGGCCTCGATATTCTGATGTTTGGGATATTTTGAAAACTGCAGGGAGGTTTGGGACAAATGTAACCAAACGCCACTTTCAGTACTTGGCATATGTTGGGTATAAAAATTCGTAATTTCAAACTGCGAATACGTGCAGAGAGCTTGAATTTGGCTCCAAAATATGGCTGAGGCCTCGAAAGTGGGATGTTTGGGATATTTTGAAAACTGCAGGGGAGGTTTTGGACAAATGTGACCAAACGCCGTGTTCAGTACTTGGCATATGTTGGGTATAAAAATTTGTAATTTCAAACAGCGAATACGTGCAGAGAGCCAGAATTTGGCTCCAAAATATTGCTCAGGCCTCGAAATAGGGATATATGGGATATTTTGAAAACTGCAGGGGAGTTTGTGCGAAATGTGACTCACTGCCGGTTTCAGGACTTGGCATATGTTGGGTATATAAATTCTTAATTTCAAGCTGCGAATACGTGCAGAGAGCCACAATTTGGCTCCAAAATATAGCTCATGCCTCGAAATTGGGATGTTTTGGATATTTTGAAAACTGCAGGGAGGTGTGGGACAAATGTGACCAAACGCCACTTTAGTACTTGGCACATGTTGGGTATAAAAATTCGTAATTTCAAATTGCGAATACGTGCAGAGAGCCAGAATTTGGCTCCAAAATATTGTTCAGGCCTCGAAATAGGGATATATGGGATATTTTGAAAACTGCAAGGAGGTTTGGGACAAATTGGACCAAACGCCACTTTCAGTACTTAGCATATGTTGGGTATAAAAATTCGTAGTTTCAAACTGCGAATACGTGCAGATAGCCAGAATTTGGCTCCAAAATATTGCTAAGGCCTCGAAATTGGGATATTTGGGATATTTTGAAAACTGCAGGGAGGTGTGGGACAAATGTGACTAAACGCCACTTTCAATACTTGACATATGTTGGGTATAAAAGTCGTAATTTCAAATTGCGAATACGTGCAGAGAGCCAGAATTTGGATCCAAAATATGGCTCATGCCTCGAAATTGGGATATTTAGGATATTTTGAATACTGCAGAGAGGTTTGGGACAAATGTGACCAAACGCCACTTTCAGTCCATGGCATATGTTGGGTATAAAAAGTCGTAATTTCAAACTTCGAATACGTGAAGAGAGCCAGAATTTGGCTCCAAAAAATGGCTCAATCCTCAAAATTGGGATATTTGGGATATTTCGAAAACTGCAGGGAAGTTTGTGCAAATGTGACTCACTGACGCATTCAGGACTTGGCATATGTTTTGTATATAAAATCGTAATTTCAAACTGCGAATACGTGCCGAGAGCCAGAGTTTGGCTCCAAAATATGGCTCACGCCTCGAAATTGGGATGTTTGGGATATTTTGAAAACTGCAGGGGAGTTTGTGCAAAATGTGACTCACTGACGCATTCAGGACTTGGCATATGTTGGGTATAAAATGTTGTAATTTCAAACCGCGAATACGTGCATAGAGCCAGAATTTGGCTCCAAAATATGGCTCTGGCCTCGAAATTGGGATGTTTGGGATATTTTGAAAACTGCAAGGAGGTTTGGGACAAATTGGACCAAACGCCACTTTCAGTACTTAGCATATGTTGGGTATAAAAATTCGTAGTTTCAAACTGCGAATACGTGCAGATAGCCAGAATTTGGCTCCAAAATATTGCTAAGGCCTCGAAATTGGGATATTTGGGATATTTTGAAAACTGCAGGGAGGTGTGGGACAAATGTGACTAAACGCCACTTTCAATACTTGACATATGTTGGGTATAAAAAGTCGTAATTTCAAATTGCGAATACGTGCAGAGAGCCAGAATTTGGATCCAAAATATGGCTCATGCCTCGAAATTGGGATATTTAGGATATTTTGAATACTGCAGAGAGGTTTGGGACAAATGTGACCAAACGCCACTTTCAGTCCATGGCATATGTTGGGTATAAAAAGTCGTAATTTCAAACTTCGAATACGTGAAGAGAGCCAGAATTTGGCTCCAAAAATGGCTCAATTCTCAAAATTGGGATATTTGGGATATATCGAAAACTGCAGGGAAGTTTGTGCAAAATGTGACTCACGACGATTCAGGACTTGGCATATGTTTTGTATATAAAATCGTAATTTCAAACTGCGAATACGTGCAGACAGCCAGAATTTGGGTCCAAAATATGGCTCATGCCTCGAAATTGGGATGTTTGGGATATTTCGAAAACTGCAGGGGAGTTTGTGCAAAATGTGACTCACTGACGTTCAGGACTTGGCATATGTTGGTATAAAATGATGTAATTTCAAACGCGAATACGTGCAGAGCCAGAATTTGGCTCCAAAATATGCTCTGGCCTCGAAATTGGGATGTTTGGGTCATTTTGAAAACTGCAGGGAGGTTTGGGACAAATGTGACCAAACGCCACTTTCAGTTCTTGGCATATGTTGGGTATACAAATTCGTAATATCAAACTGCGAATACGTGCAGAGA